>NW_007377487.1:132894-184631 GCF_000475195.1 Diaphorina citri | reverse complement strand
CATTTGATAGCTGTGAATCAAAGGCTAATAATAGGAATGTAATGAAACTTGATGTACCTTCCTAAAACAAGACAGACTTTGCAGTGGCACCTAGATTTGGGCTTCATAGCAAGAAGAAGTATCCATGTCCACAAACTTATCAAATGACCCTCGTAAGTACTTCTTATTTACTGAAAAGATCTGCAACTACCTACCCTCAGATAGATTATTGTAGAAGAGAATGGAGCAGTTGCAAATGGGTAAAAATTGTAAATAAATGGTCGATTCCTATGTAAAAAGTTGGGAAAAATTCAAATCTGAGGTCAAAACTCCGAGAAAGTAACTTTAAAAGGTCGAAAATTCAATTTTTAATTGCCGTTCTATTGAAAAAGTTCAAAGAGTTGTGACGTCAGACTTAACCTAAAAATGCGCAGAAACGCTTGCGCACAAACAAACGAAGCGGGAGTCATGAATTATGACGTCATCGCCTACGGGAGCGTATGTCGTGACGTCAAACTTTACAAATTACCGGTATTTTTTAAATCGATTTATCTCGGGATCTAGAATTCGTAGAAGAAAAAGAAAAATTCCGTTGGTCCTCATTTTTCCTGCTCTATGACTTTGAAACATCGCCCAAGTAAGCGCAACTGATCTATTCTACTAAGAACTTGATTATTTTTACCAACTAAGCTGTCTTAGTGTCCTACTTATGTAATTCATTCCCATTGAATTAGACCACAATGTTTTTAACCTATGCATTTGTTGTATTTTCTTGAGTTCTATTTCTCAATATCAAAAACGGAAAAACTTCCGCCGGGAATCGAACCTGAAACCTCTAGCGTACAAGCGTAGTGTCGTAGTGTGATACCCACTCGGCCACGAAGATTTTTCAAGAGGCACAGGTAGATATATCACAAGTGATCTAACGAGATTACTTGATCTACTTGGCTGATCACAAATCATATTGAGGTTAAAGTTTTCTACAGGCGAAATGTTACCACTGCAACTCATTTAGCTATACCATTGACATCTCTTCTAGTGCCCACAGTAACGTCAAACAGAACTTCATTTGTAATAGGGCCTTCCATGTCCATGAAGTAGATTGAACGATCCTTCACACGAATTGGGAAAAAGGATTTCATCTCACTTCTTGCGTATATTGCACTCACCTGAAAATAATAATTACATAAATGAGGTTATTATTATTTTATTTGTTATTTTTAATTTTAAGAGATTTACAAGAGGGAACTGTAACTGCCAATGTCTCAAGAGAAGGAAGACAGGATAAAAGAAAGCCAGCTGTTTTGAGAACGAACCTTATCCCTTCAGGATAAAATCTGCCGCGGACGGGAATCGAACCCGCGACCTAGAGCTTACAAGACAGATGTTTTAAAAGGTAGCACATACCTGTCTTGTAAGTGCTGCATTAGTTGGGGGTTCGATTCTCACCCAGGGCAAACTTTATTCAAAACAGATTAGGTTCATTCTTGGAATGGCTGGCTATCTCGCAACCTGTCCTCCTCTCTTTGATTTTCGTAAGATAAGACCTCTGTTACAATCACCTTGATCTTTTTTTTTTTTTTTTTTAATAAGTGAGATTGAACTTAATAGGTATTTCTGTTTGTCTCACAGTAACACTTACATACATAGTTTGTCCAATTTTGTTGAAATTTGGCAGAAATGTTCAACACAAAGCAAGGGAAATCTCAACATTTAGTTATAGAACATTTTCAAAAAAAAAAAAAAAAAAAAAAAAAAAAAATGGAACCATGGGGGTTTTTTTCCTGCCTAAAAAGGGCAGGGAGACTGGGAGATGAAAGTCACACAAAGTTAAAAGGTGCATTTACTTACACATTTACCACATTTGTTAGATGTCACAATTTTGGCTCATTGCCATGGAGGGTGGCTTTTTTTTTATATACAAGAGCACCTGCTGAGTTCATAGCAGTCTTTTCTATCTTGCTTGTTCATCAGGATTTCAAATTCCTTTATATTTTCATGATTGTTTCAGTGCCATTGGCTTGTAGGAGATAGATTGCCCCGAGTAGAAGATATGGATTGTGCTCTAAGCTCGGATCATCCTATTTATAAGGCACTCATCTCCAATCCAGTCATAATGCTGGGCCTTGGAAATCCTCGACTTTTATTAGGTAATTTTAATTATTATTATTATTTTAACTTTAAGAGGTTTGATAGTGTCATAGACGTGGAGGTTCGTCTCTTGTGGTTTAAGGTCGGCCCGGACCTGGCGACCGACACTGGGTGGCTGGGGAAGACTTGTCGAATAAAACACAAAACTGGTTACTTAACTTAACACAGGAATGACTGACTTTATTTACCACTTAGATATTGTCCCAGCCGACTTCCAACCCAGAATGTCTCTCTCCTGGTAGCGATGATCTAGGCGCACGGCCGTGCGCCTCCTTGGACCATACCGGGATAGCATACCAAATTTCATCGCTCTAGGACAAACCGTTCTTGAGATATTTTGTATACCTACCACCTTTTCCGATTTTCCCATTTAAACCTGTGTGGTACATACATAATATATGTACGCGATTCAGGTATCCATCGTGTCCGATGATTCCATCTCTTCAATGACTGCTCTGTTAGTGCCTAGGAGCTACCTCATGGTTCTTAATCAACTTACCGAGAAGAAAACATACAGTTCCCATTGAGTATTTCCACTTGTTTTCACCAAAGTTGTGTTTTGTGAAGAAGTTTTTTTCTTCCGGTGAGTTTTCATCAATAGGGATATCCCTTAATTCAGTCATAATAATGTAGCCCAGGTAGTACCAGAAGAATGACTGGGATAATCCAAACAATAAGATAATGTTCGTATGTCGTGAATTAATGTAGTTATAAAGTATGACTTCTTTTGTGACATTAGTGTCCACTTTATTTGTGATGAATCTTGAAATAATGTTTTTGCTGAATGGGATTTTATTTTTCAATATGGTTTTTGCACTTGAGTTATTTAAAATGTAACTTGAATTCAGGCGGTAGGAATATTGTGCAAAGGATTTTGAATTGACTTGAAAGGATTTCTGACATAGCTGGACTTTGTTCAAATTTACAACCTGCTTCAATATGTTGAACATTGACATTGTGTTGAAGTTGAGGTTAAGCAGATAGGCTGATTTCAGATATCTTTTTCCCCTCAGTTTTCAATTGTCAGTAAAACAAAAAGGCTTCCTGGAAAGAGAAGAATATGTATCAAAGGTAAGAGGGAAGCTATGAGAGCAAGACAGGGTAGGAGAAAGCCAGCTGTTCCAAGAACAAACCTTATCTGTCTAGGATAAAATCTGCCCCAGGCAGGAATCGAACCCATGACCTAGCATTTGCAAGGCAGAAGCGCTACCCTCCAAGCTAACTAGGCTGGCAATTTTCCAGAGTTTGCCTATGCGTGTAATGTAAACTGTAACACATGATCAGCCTAAAACAGATGAAAAACACTTCTACTTTCCAAGTTTTTTATACTTACATAACTAAAATGCCGACTTCTCCTCGACTACCAATAAGCTCTTCAAGGTATAAATTTAATAAGAAAACCAGAGAAATCACCAACTTTCTAAAGGATTTGGCCTAGACTTCGGATTAGATCTTGGCAGTACCGCAGTAGCAGCAATTCAGCAAAAGTAGAAAAAATTCTCAAAAAATTTGAATTTTCTTCTTTTTCAAAATTTCCCGCGATTTGAGAAGAAAGAGTCGACTCCAAGCTCCGTTTACATCCAACACATTTTGAAGAATCCGTAAGAAAAACATGACCGTTTTTTGTTTTGCCTCGTCGTTTGCACACGTTTGTTTTTGTGTCACAAAAGATGTAACCAGTGGCGTTCAGACAGTAGACTGTGGGTGCATTGAACCAGAAGCGTAGAGAAGGGACATACGTACGCCTAGCTCTAGCCATATAAACTTGTAGAGGAAAGCATCGTTTCTCTATTAGAAATTGAAAGTTGTTCATTTTCTTTAAAATAAATTAGTAGGACCCAATGGCTTCATTTTTGGCCATGGGCTTGAATCCTGGCCTTTTTTTAATATCTTGCTTGATTCAAAGATTGTCACAGATTTCCTTTTTCTCCCAGACAGAAGTGAGTATTCAAAATTCAGCCTGGTTTGGTTTGTACATAGTTGCTTGTTTGAACTATTGTGCCCAGATATCAATACCTACTTAGACTTATAAAAAATAAAATAAAATAATAATAATATGAGAAAAACAAACAAGAGCATTACAAGTTTAAAATGAAAAAAATGTATATTTAAAATAAGATGTCCACATAACAATAGATGTAAGTTTGCCATTGCTTGAGTTAAAAGAGCTGGGGTTTAGGTTTATTATCTACAGAATTTCTTCAGTGGCATAGCAAGAAATAATAAAATTGAACTAAGGTCTGGTAAGTTAGAAAGGTATTGGGGAGAAATGAGTTTAAGAAAGAACATGATAATTTTCTGGTTTGGAAATAATCCCACTGAGAGTTTTCTTTAAACAAAATAAAAAGTACCTTGAATAAAAATAAACGTGAAGACAGAGATATACAAGTGAGCAACAGAAATATCATTTGAAGATTTTGCCCTGGTTGAATTTCCTGCCTTTAGAATCAGTGCCATCCCATGAGAAGTATTGGGCAACCAGATTTTTTGTTTCCTTTGCCTCAGGATCCAGTTTCTTCCAGTCATAAGATTCGTAATCAACTTTCCAATCAGGACTCAGGTTGAAGGCAAGTTCCTGACCTCTCCATACCCACACTCCGGAGATAGTACTGTCATTGTCTGTTCCAAATAAACAAACAGAAGCAAATGCTTGCTTTCTCATCTTGTCCAGTCTTTGGAACATACCAGTGATCAAGTTACAGCTCATGAATACCTTCTGTAATTCATCTGGATTGAAGGCAAGTTCCTGACCTCTCCATACCCACACTCCAGAGATAGTACTGTCATTGTCTGTTCCAAATAAACAAACAGAAGCAAATGTTTGCTTTCTCATCTTGTCCAGTCTTTGGAACATACCAGTGATCAAGTTACAGCTCATGAATACCTTCTGTAATTCTTCTGGGTATTTGTATTCTCCAAACCAGATGGAATAGTTTTCTTTGTCAAACTTCTCCCAGAAGTAAGGAATAGATTTGGCTTCATCATTGTTAGAGTAAAATCTCTTGAAGTCCTCCATGTTGAATGTGCCTTTAGGGAGAAGATCAAATGGATCCTTGGACTTGGGTTCAGCAGCCAGAATATCATCCATAGGATCATCCGCCTCGGGTTCTGGTTCTTTTTCTTTCTTGGGAGCTTCTTTCTTCTCTTTTTTAGGCTTCTCTTCTTTAGCGGCTGGAACATTTCCACTCTGGCTGGCAAGAGCAGCTTCATTAACTTGCTTCTCGCACAGTTTCACCTCACCCACAATTTTCTTGAATTCGGGTTGGTTGACAATGGTGGTGAACCACCTGTTGACATTGACATAAGGCTTTCTAAAGGTAAGGTCCATAGCATGCTGGTAAACTTGAAGCAGGGTGCAAGCATTACAGATATCTGCTAGTGTAATGTAATCACCAACAAGATATGTGCGAGTTAACAAGTGTTTGTCCAGCTTGGCCAAGTTTCTTTTCAAACCATCCTTAGCAGAGTCAACAGTTTGCTTGTTGTAGGGGTAAATTTCTAATATGGGGAATACCCAACGACAAGCATTGGGTAGTAACTCATCCTGAGCAAAACAGACATAGTCAAAGATTTTGCTCTTTTCTGCTTCGGTTTTTCCCTTCAGCTGTTCGTTGGCTACGAAGTATGTAATGGCACTACTTGACGTCAGAATGGTGCCATCGCTACTTTCGAAAGCTGGAACTTTGGGTGATGAAAATTTGGATACAAAGTCGGCATTTTTGTTCGACTTACCGAACACAAAGTCTTTGGGGATGTTGACTTTGAAACTAGAGTACTCAGCAGCAATCAAGATCTGATACGTACGGAAGTTATCAGGCCATGAATACAAAGTTCCAGACTTGGCCATGTCGAAAAAGTAGTGGAAAAACTTGGATCTTGGAGAGAACTTTTTCGAACAAACTTTCCCCCACGACACGAGGCACAAAAAGAACTGAAATTTGGAATGTTTGTATTCAACGAGCACAAAACTCTACCTTTTGTTTTGAGACGATTCATGAAAAGGGCCGTTCTGTAGGACGCCAAAACAAAAATTTGTTAATCACACGACTTTCTATTACCCTTAACTCCATCCCGGACCAAGTACATGGTTGGGTACCTAATTTTTTTTACAACAATAATACCTACTTAATAGTTTTACTGACGGGACGAACCCAGTATGTAGGTATACATATTCAATTCGACGGGGCCGATAAACGTTGACCGCGTCTGAACGCGGGAAGAAATGGCGAAGAAGAAGAAGAGCAAGGCCAACCTCATTTTTTAATAGAGGGCTACAAAGAAGCAAGGCCTTTGTATTACGCGAGAGGTAAAGCTGTGTCCATACATAGGTAATAGTAGTCGACGACGCGACGGCTGACTAAAAAAAAAAAAAAATATCTGGTGTGAACATCACACGACTTTCCTTATCCTATTGAATAGTGCTTATTTGAACCCACCCGCGGGTTTTACAGGACCGAGCGAAATCGCTCTGCGTTCTAAAAAAAAAGCTAAATTCGCGAAAGTATTGTTTACAAACCCACCCGCGGGTTTTACAGGACCGAGCGAAATCGCTCTGCGTTCTAAAAAAAAAGCTAAATTCGCGAAAGTATTGTTTACAAAAAATGCGAACATTGAGACTCGAGTAATTTTTTCCCTAGCACTACAGTATTTCAAAGTTGTAGTCTTTGCTGAGGACATTGTTATCTGACACACTAAGGCACAAACAACACCAACGAACAAAGGATTGAAAGTACTGAAGAATGGGTGCAATGAGAACCTCATGATTGTCAATACGCGGAAGTGTTTTGGGAATAAAAATCCATTTTCTCAAGCCTAGACTGGCGTACGTTATCACTTCAATGTTAAACTGTACAAACACTAGCACCCACAAGCCTAGTCTAACCCTGTGTGTAAACGCCACCTTAATGTTACTAGATTTTTAGTCTAGATCTAGAATTTCGAGGGGAACGGCACTTGTCGCATTATCCAGATTGTGCTAGGCTTTATACAAAAACTAGTAGCTTGTAAGAATAGCCTAGTCGTAATCTTTACTTGGTAGGTACCTACTTGTTCCCGTTCCAATTGAATGAGATTACAAAACTAGGAAAACAGCAAGACATTTCATATTGTAAACTAAATAATAATGATGCAAACTTGGTCGAGATCTTCAGACGTTTCCAGTACCTACATATTTGGTAAACACTGTAAACAGTCCTAAAAGTTAGATTCAGTACCTATAAACTTTTCTTTCTTTTTTTTTTTTATACATGAAGCATGGCAGTTGTTTTAACAATCTATTGTACACAAAAAGTCCTCTCCAAGGCTTGGGTGAGGGGCAAACAGCCCAAGTTGGGTTAAGCTTATACGAATCTGTTGCAACAGTTTCTATACTGATCAAGTTAACAAAACCACATAAATTTCGATATTACGAGTAAAACAGGGCTCTTCGATTACCTACATTCGAGAACACTTTATAATAATTGAGTAATTGATTATGTACAAAAATAAAATGCGAAATAGAGAGTTTCCACATAGCAATATCGTATGTGTTACAATATGAACACCAGGAACCAGGATCGATAATGTTATGTTAAAGTCAATGTTTACCTCTGAGAATGTTCTGAGAACGCTGGGAGATTGTTCGGGAGTGTTTAGGCGTGATCTTCCTTTGAGAATGCTCAGGTATGGCCTACAAGCATGCTTAAAGGTTAACAAACACTTCAACATGAGAGTGTGAACCCTGGTGTTCTAAAGGAATTACTGTGACGATTCATAGACACAGGTGTAAATTAGTATTTTGTGACGACATTGCGATAAGAAAACTCTCTGGTAGACATATGTAAACAGTGAGTTGTAAAAAAAAAGAACTACTCTTTTCAGTTGGACAATTGACTGAGCAATGAGTCAGATGCTAACTCCATCTAACAATAGGGAGTTGAAGAGTGAGTTTTACATGATTTAGGATCTGACTCATTGACTGAGGAGTTTACTGAAAAGAGTAGTTCTTTTATTTTGAAGAACATGCCGACTTGTATGTACTTTTCTCCTTGAAAATATCAATAAATGAACAGGTTTATTAAAAAAAAAAAAAAAAAAAAAAAATCTCTCATTTTTTCAACAAAAAAAAAAAAAAAAAAAAAAAAATCTCTCACTATTTACACATCTCCTTAGCCCCACTGTCGGTCTCAATAATACTCCGCAAACTTGGGCAGGTCCGTTTTATCGGCAAAGTATTTATGTTTCAGTGCATTCTCCGCATTGATTCGTGTGGCAGGACAATAGATGAGCGTCTTCTCAAGCAAGTCCAGTCCATCCTGGTCCAAATTCTTCACGTGCTTGTCCAGACAGAAGTTGGACCACTCGGGGAAGGTCGTCTTGTAGTCGGGCAGTTTCGACACGCCTGGCCAGTTGTCTTCGGTTGGAGTCGTCAGCACTCGGAAGATACGGAATAGCTGGTCTATCTCAGAGTCACCTTGGAAGAGAGGCTTGCGGGTGGCGATCTCGGCGAAGATGCAACCGATCGACCAGACGTCTACTGGACAGGAGTACCGCTGGGAACCTAGCAACACCTGGGGGCCATATCAGACGATATTGAGTTTTTTTTTTATACGAATACATCGAATCCGGATTTATTTAGAAAAAAAAAAATCTGGTGTGAACATCACGACTTTCCTTATCCTATTGAATGATGCTTATTTTTATGTTCTATAGTAACTTTTACAATATCTCTAACCGTTTAGTCAGTATACCTGAAAACCGCCAAAAAACGGCCAATAACCGCCAAAAAGCGGTCAAAATACCGCCAACCGCAGCACCTATCTTAAGAAAAAGTTTCGTGTTACATTCTTGCCTCATTTGTGGACTACATACCAATAGCTCATACCGTTCCCGAGATATTATTGAATTACACCGAAAACCGCCAAAAAGCGGTAAAATGCGGCCAACCGTTGCAACCGATCTTAACCAAAAGTTTCGTGTCGTATCCTTGTCACATTTGACAGCTGCATGCCAAATTTCAAGTCTCTAGCTCTTACCGTTCTTGAGATATTTTGTTTACAGACAGACAGACAGACAGACACACACACGGACCAATGGCTGAAACTTTGGATTTAGATTTTGTTTACAGACACACACACGGACCAATGGCTGAAACTTTGGATTTAGGCTCTAGGGACCTCAAAACGTGTTTTGACACTAAAAACTGACCATCGAAAATTTGACCCGATTACATTACTTTCCTTCCTATAGGATAAGGAAAGTAAAAATGAAAGTGAATCCAAAGGATCCTGATTCTTGAATCCTTCGAATCCGGACTGGTCGGATGTAGAATCCGGGTTTAATAAGAATCAAATACCCATATGATGTGAACAGGAGAGGATTCGACTCAGTTGTAGGAATGGAGAGGAGAGGGAGAAAGAAAAGGGGAATTGTTTTGAGAATGAGTGAGAGTAGGAATTCCGAAGAACATAGTGTTTTCTGTCGTTTTTCTCGAGTTTTTCGCCATTTTCGCGGCCTATTTTTCTTCTACTTGTACTTGCAAAAAATTATCTACAGACTTTACTTTACATGAATAATAAATCCTATGTAGGTCCAAGCGGAATACTACTTACCTCAGGGGCACGGTACCACAGAGTGACGACCTCATGGGTGTAGATTCGGACCGGCACACCAAAAGCTCTCGCCAGACCGAAGTCAGCCACCTTGACAATGTTGCTCTTGGGCTTTATACAAAAACTAGTAGCTTGTAAGAATAGCCTAGTCGTAATCTTTACTTGGTAGGTACCTACTTGTTCCCATTCCAATTGAATTAGATTACAAAACTAGGAAAACAGCAAGACATTTCATATTGTAAACTAAATAACAATGATGGAAACTTGGTCGAGATCTTCAGACGTTTCCAGTACCTACATATTTGGTAAACACTGTAAACAGTCCTAAAAGTTAGATTATTTGGTAAACACTGTAAACAGTCCTAAAGTTAGATTGAGTACCTACAAACTTTTCTTTTTGGTACACGAAGCATGGCAGTTGTTTTAATGATCTATCATACACAAAAAGTCCTCTCCGGGGCTTAGGTGTAGGGGCAAACAGCCCAAGTTGGGTTAAGCTTATATGAATCTGTTCCAACAGTTTCTATACTGATCAAGTTAACAAAACCACATAAATTTCGATATTACGAGTAAAACAGGGCTCTTCGATTACCTACATTCGAGAACACTTTATAATAATTGAGTAATTGATTATGTACAAAAATAATATGCGAAATAGAGAGTTTCCACATAGCAATATCGTATGTGTTACAATATGAACACCAGGAACCAGGATCGATAATGTTATGTTAAAGTCAATGTTTACCTCTGAGAATGTTCTGAGAACGCTGGGAGATTGTTCGGGAGTGTTTAGGCGTGATCTTCCTTTGAGAATGCTCAGGTATGGCCTACAAGCATGCTTAAAGGTTAACAAACACTTCAACATGAGAGTGTGAACCCTGGTGTTCTAAAGGAATTACTGTGACGATTCATAGACACAGGTGTAAATTAGTATTTTGTGACGACATTGCGATAAGAAAACTCTCTGGTAGACATATGTAAACAGTGAGTTGTAAAAAAAAAGAACTACTCTTTTCAGTTGGACAATTGACTGAGCAATGAGTCAGATGCTAACTCCATCTAACAATAGGGAGTTGAAGAGTGAGTTTTACATGATTTAGGATCTGACTCATTGACTGAGGAGTTTCCTGAAAAGAGTAGTTCTTTTATTTTGAAGAACATGCCGACTTGCACTATGAACAACATGTTGTCAATAGTACCAACACCAATACTACAAACATATCCTGAACAACATACCAACACCAAACATATCATGAGTATGAACATTGTACAACATAAAATAATTATGCTACGAACAAGAAGGTAAAACTTTGATCAATGAAACATAGTCAAAAAAGAAGAAAAAAAAACTCGACTGTGATTTTTTTTTAATCGAGCTTTTTTTTATCAATTCCCAATATTAACGTTGTCAATAGTACCAAAGAAAATGTTTTCTGAAATTGATTGAAACGTTGGGTTCTAAATAACTACCCTTCGATTTTTTTATGTATATTCAATTCTTCTTGAGCCTTCAACACACGCTACGACCTGCTCGTCAGAAAATTCGTACAAATGGATGTAAAATTTCGTAGGATCTGTGAATCCGCGACTTGAGTTTGAAAAATTCTCGTGTGTGTACCAAAAGTTCAAAGACAGACTTGAGTTTTATTGGTGTTGATAGTAATTTCATTAATATTAGTAGTAGGTACTTTTTTTTAGTGTGAGGTATTGAGGTATGCCTATGCTTATGTGCTTCTGTTTTATTTTTTCCTCACTACTGCTGTATGTTGTGAAGCTGTGAATGTAGTGTCAATCTTCATGAACTATTTAGTATTTATTCAGTCTAGCTGCTCCCTCTCTCAAGTATGTAATAATCACGGCAACCATACTTTAGGTTTTATATTGTGACAAATAGTAGATTCAATTTCAATATGATTTAGTTGTTAGAATTGTCCACTTAGTTTTTCGAAGCTAGTTCAAGAAAATATACCTTCGTACAGTCTAATAATCTATTTACTCTATTTTAGACTGAGACTTCACTTTGTTTGTTCAATTACTCAAGACAAGAGATTATTGTGGGTAATTTTTCAGAAGCCTTGACAATGAAAAAGAAAGCTTCTTCCTGTGTTTAACCTAACCCTATAATAACACTGGTTACTGCTCATTTGTGACAGCTCCTTTTAGTAGAAATCCTTTCCAATATTTGGCTCAGTCAGACCATCTTGTCGTTTTCTAACATTCTCGTCATATCTTCTGTGTTAGTGTCTTTCTACTTGTATTAAAGGTGTCTATTTATTTCATTGCATTTATATGAGGGATGTCCAATGCGGTTACGTTTGTGTGTTGATCACAATGGATCGCTGAAGTTAAGCAACATTGTTCGTGGTTGGTATTCGGATGCATCAATCGCGTGTTGATGGCGTCCGGTCCCACTCACGCTGGGTTAGGTTAATGTGAGTAGGCGCGATTGTCACCGAATAAAGGGTAAAACCACCATCGCTTCACTAAAAAAACAAGTTTTAAAGTGAAGTAAAAAATCCTTATGAATAAATAACACGAAATCAATAAGAAATCGCTTGAGAAGTTGGATATCCCTGCTTTAGGATGTGATTCACTTTCCAGTTTTACTTTTAGGTGTAGTTGTATTATTAATATGTATAGGATATACATAGGTAGCCCAGACATCACTTCGAATTCTTGATATTCGCGCATCTCCCAGCACGTGTGAAATAAAAGAACCCATTCTCTATTTATTCATTTTATTATTTTTTTACCTAGGTTTTTTTTTTTATTTATTATTTATTTTAGACCAATACAGTCTTTTGCATAATGTTATCCTAGAGTTGAAACGAGAAAGATGAAAAGCACATATAGGTACTGTGCTATGTGATGACTTGATAAATAAATAAAAATGAAGCTTTTCACGTATAAAACTACAGAAATGCGAGTTAGTTTGTATTTCACTACTACACATTTTTAGCTTTTTCAAGTATTATTTTTACTGTGTATAATTCTGCTAAGAACTTGATTGTTTTTACCGACTAAGCTGTTTTAGTGTCCTACTTATGTAATTCATTCCCATTGAATTAGACCACAATGTTTTTAACCTATGCATTTGTTGTATTTTCTTGAGTTCTATTTCTCAATATCAAAAACGGAAAAACTTCCGCCGGGAATCGAACCTGAAACCTCTAGCGTACAAGCGTAGTGTCGTAGTGTGATACCCACTCGGCCACGAAGATTTTTCAAGAGGCACAGGTAGATATATCACAAGTGATCTAACGAGATTACTTGATCTACTTGGCTGATCACAAATCATATTGAGGTTAAAGTTTTCTACAGGCGAAATGTTACCACTGCAACTCATTTAGCTATACCATTGACATCTCTTCTAGTGCCCACAGTAACGTCAAACAGAACTTCATTTGTAATAGGGCCTTCCATGTCCATGAAGTAGATTGAACGATCCTTCACACGAATTGGGAAAAAGGATTTCATCTCACTTCTTGCGTATATTGCACTCACCTGAAAATAATAATTACATAAATGAGGTTATTATTATTTTATTTGTTATTTCTAAGAGATTTACAAGAGGGAACTGTAACTGCCAATGTCTCAAGAGAAGGAAGACAGGATAAAAGAAAGCCAGCTGTTCTGAAAACGAACCTTATCCCTTCAGGATAAAATCTGCCACGGACGGGAATCAAACCCGCGACCTAGCGCTTACAAGACAGATGTTTTAAAAGGTAGCACATACCTGTCTTGTAAGTGCTGCATTATTTGGGGGTTCGATTCTCACCCAGGGCAAACTTTATTCAAAACAGATTAGGTTCATTCTTGGAATGGCTGGCTATCTCCCAACCTGTCCTTCTCTTTGATTTTCGAATGACAAGACCTCTGTTGTTACAATCACCTTCTTTTTACTTTCTATTACTACAGTATTCTTCGTAAATAATAAGTCCTTGATCTTTTTTTTTTTTTTTTTTAATAAGTGAGATTGAACTTAATAGGTATTTCTGTTTGTCTCACAGTAACACTTACATACATAGTTTGTCCAATTTTGTTGAAATTTGGCAGAAATGTTCAACACAAAGCAAGGGAAATCTCAACATTTATAGAATGGAGATCACATTACTGAATATTTTCCTATGCTACATACTTACATTTTTCAATGGCACAACTAGTTTTTGCTTCCAAAGCCTGTCCTCAGCTACCAAG
The DNA here is from genome assembly GCF_000475195.1 of Diaphorina citri. Taxonomy (NCBI): domain Eukaryota; kingdom Metazoa; phylum Arthropoda; class Insecta; order Hemiptera; family Psyllidae; genus Diaphorina; species Diaphorina citri. The sequence goes on along the minus strand of NW_007377487.1, from coordinate 170,715 downwards.
AGTGTGATGGTTTTGCCTGCTTTGTCCAGTTTGACAGTAGTGATGATTCTGATATTGTATGCAACCGACAAAGCAACTGCCAGAGTTCCTAGAAAGAAATGTAAAAAAAAATATGTAGAACTCACCTATTGGGCTCTATTATCTAATATATAAAAATGAATTATTTTATAAAATAAAAGAGAAAACAAACAAACATAATCCAACTTTTAGCCAAATATTCCCTTTAATATTAACTTGAGGGGAAAAATCATTTGAACAGAAAAAAACATACTTTTACACTAGCAAAACCAAGGCTTTACTGTGAAATATACCTTATAGTGCCTAGGAGCTACCTCATGGTTCTTAATCAACTTACCGAGAAGAAAACATACAGTTCCCATTGAGTATTTCCACTTGTTTTCACCAAAGTTGTGTTTTGTGAAGAAGTTTTTTTCTTCCGGTGAGTTTTCATCAATAGGGATATCCCTTAATTCAGTCATAATAATGTAACCCAGGTAATACCAGAAGAATGACTGGGACATTCCAAACAATATGATAATGTTTGTATGTCGTGAATTAATGTAATTATAAAGTATGACTTCTTTTGTGACATTAGTGTCCACTTTATTTGTGATGAATCTTGAAATAATGTTTTTGCTGAATGGGATTTTATTTTTCAATATGGTTTTTGCACTTGAGTTATTTAAAATGTAACTTGAATTCAGGCGGTAGGAATAATGTGCAAAGGATTTTGAATTGACTTGAAAGCATTTCTGACATAGCTGGACTTTGTTCAAATTTACAACCTGCTTCAATATGTTGAACATTGACATTGTGTTGAAGTTGAGGTTAAGCAGATAGGTTGATTTCAGATATCTTTTTCCCCTTAGTTTTCAATTGTCAGTAAAACAAAAGGGTTCCTAGAAAGAGAAGATATGTATCAAAGGTAAGAGGGAAGCTAAGAGAGCAAGACAGGATAGGAGAAAGCCAGCTGTTCCAAGAACAAACCTTATCTGTTTAGGATAAAATCTGCCCCAGGCAGGAATCGAACCCATGACCTAGCATTTGCAAGGCAGAAGCGCTACCTTCCAAGCTAACTAGGCTGGCAATTTTCCAGAGTTTGCCTATGGATGTAATGTAAACCTCTCCTGTAAACTGTAACCATAACACATGCTCATCCTAAAACAGATGAAAAACACTTCTACTTTCCAAGTTTTTTATACTTACATAACTTCCGAATTCTCCTCGACTAGCAATAAGCTCTTCAAGGTATAAATTTAATAAGAAAACCAGAGAAATCACCAACTTTCAAAAGGATTTGGCCTAGACTTCAGATTAGCATTAGATCTTGGCAGTAGCAGCAGCAAAAGTGTTTATTGGGTTACCTAATTTTTTTTTTTTTTTTTTTTCAACAATAATACCTACTTAATAGTTTTACTGACGGGACGAACCCAGTATGTATACATACCTATTCAATTCGACGGGGCCGATAAACATTGACCGCGTCTGAACACGGGAAGAAAATGGCGAAGGAGAAGAGCAAGGCCAACCTCATTTTTTTAATAGAGGGCTAGAAAGAAGCAAGGCCTTTCTTTGTATTACGCGAGAGGTAAAGCTGTGTCCATACATAGTAGTCGACGACGCGACGGCTAAGCCGCCTACGGCGGCCGATTTTTGGTCGAAAATTTCCTATCTTAAAATACTCCCCGTGTGATAAGGAATCATATAAAGTATAAAAAAATTGAACTTTTTTTTCGAAATCCTTGATCTTTTTTTTTTTTTTTTTTAATAAGTGAGATTGAACTTAATAGGTATTTCTGTTTGTCTCACAGTAACACTTACATACATAGTTTGTCCAATTTTGTTGAAATTTGGCAGAAATGTTCAACACAAAGCAAGGGAAATCTCAACATTTATAGAATGGAGATCACATTACTGAATATTTTCCTATGCTACATACTTACATTTTTCAATGGCACAACTAGTTTTTGCTTCCAAAGCCTGTCCTCAGCTACCAAGAGTGTGATGGTTTTGCCTGCTTTGTCCAGTTTGACAGTAGTGATGATTCTGATATTGTATGCAACCGACAAAGCAACTGCCAGAGTTCCTAGAAAGAAATGTAAAAAAAAATATGTAGAACTCACCTATTGGGCTCTATTATCTAATATATAAAAATGAATTATTTTATAAAATAAAAGAGAAAACAAACAAACATAATCCAACTTTTAGCCAAATATTCCCTTTAATATTAACTTGAGGGGAAAAATCATTTGAACAGAAAAAAACATACTTTTACACTAGCAAAACCAAGGCTTTACTGTGAAATATACCTTATAGTGCCTAGGAGCTACCTCATGGTTCTTAATCAACTTACCGAGAAGAAAACATACAGTTCCCATTGAGTATTTCCACTTGTTTTCACCAAAGTTGTGTTTTGTGAAGAAGTTTTTTTCTTCCGGTGAGTTTTCATCAATAGGGATATCCCTTAATTCAGTCATAATAATGTAGCCCAGGTAGTACCAGAAGAATGACTGGGATAATCCAAACAATAAGATAATGTTCGTATGTCGTGAATTAATGTAGTTATAAAGTATGACTTCTTTTGTGACATTAGTGTCCACTTTATTTGTGATGAATCTTGAAATAATGTTTTTGCTGAATGGGATTTTATTTTTCAATATGGTTTTTGCACTTGAGTTATTTAAAATGTAACTTGAATTCAGGCGGTAGGAATATTGTGCAAAGGATTTTGAATTGACTTGAAAGGATTTCTGACATAGCTGGACTTTGTTCAAATTTACAACCTGCTTCAATATGTTGAACATTGACATTGTGTTGAAGTTGAGGTTAAGCAGATAGGCTGATTTCAGATATCTTTTTCCCCTCAGTTTTCAATTGTCAGTAAAACAAAAAGGCTTCCTGGAAAGAGAAGAATATGTATCAAAGGTAAGAGGGAAGCTATGAGAGCAAGACAGGGTAGGAGAAAGCCAGCTGTTCCAAGAACAAACCTTATCTGTCTAGGATAAAATCTGCCCCAGGCAGGAATCGAACCCATGACCTAGCATTTGCAAGGCAGAAGCGCTACCCTCCAAGCTAACTAGGCTGGCAATTTTCCAGAGTTTGCCTATGCGTGTAATGTAAACTGTAACACATGATCAGCCTAAAACAGATGAAAAACACTTCTACTTTCCAAGTTTTTTATACTTACATAACTAAAATGCCGACTTCTCCTCGACTACCAATAAGCTCTTCAAGGTATAAATTTAATAAGAAAACCAGAGAAATCACCAACTTTCTAAAGGATTTGGCCTAGACTTCGGATTAGATCTTGGCAGTACCGCAGTAGCAGCAATTCAGCAAAAGTAGAAAAAATTCTCAAAAAATTTGAATTTTCTTCTTTTTCAAAATTTCCCGCGATTTGAGAAGAAAGAGTCGACTCCAAGCTCCGTTTACATCCAACACATTTTGAAGAATCCGTAAGAAAAACATGAACGTTTTTTGTTTTGCCTCGTCGTTTGCACACGATTGTTTTTGTGTCACAAAAGATGTAACCAGTGGCGTTCATACAGTAGACTGTGGGTGCATTGAACCAGAAGCGTAGAGAAGAGACATACGCCTAGCTCTAGCCATATGGATATAGACTTGTAGAGAAAAGCATCGTTTCTCTATTAAAAATTGAAAGTTGTTAATTTTCTTTAAAATTAATCAGTAGGACCCAATGGCTTCATTTTTGTAATTTTTGGCCATGGGCTTGAATCCTGGCCTTTTCTTATATCTTGCTTGATTCAAAGATTGTCACAGATAATTACACCGAAAACCGCCAAAAAGCGGTAAAATGCCGCCAACCGTTGCACCGGTCTTAACCAAAAGTTTCGTGTCGCATCCTTGTCACGTTTGACAGCTACATACCAAATTTCAAGTCCTAGCTCTTATACCGTTCTCGAGATATTTTGTTTACAGACAGACACACACACGGACCAATGGCTGAAACTTTGGATTTAGGCTCTGGGGACCTCAAAACGTGTTTTGGCACTAAAATCTGACCATGGAAAACCGAGTACATTACTTTCCTTCCTATAGGATAAGGAAAGTAAAAATGTCTAGTACCTTTTTCACATCGATCGACGGCCGCCGACCATGTATGGACAAAGCTTTAGGAGTGTGGAGTTGTTCATGATCGAATACCCCTCAAACGTGTAAACTGTCCCGATTTTGAAAATTTGGACCGATTGCAATACTTTCATTACTAGTATAGCTCCGCTATACTGTAGTAATAGAAAGTAAAAAAGCCTAGTACCTTTTTCACATCGATCGACGGCCGCCGACTTATATGTATGGACATAGCTTTAAGAGTGTGGCTGTGGAGTTGTTCATGATCGAATAGTCGAATAACCCTCACCTCAGACGTGTAAAAGCTACGAGAGAGAGAGAAAACGATTTTTTTTCTTTTTTTTTTTCAAATCGAAATTACGTTTATTCAATAAAAAAATGCAAAGGAATTAAAATTAAAATAAGTATTGTACAAAATGAAAAAAATACCTCAACAGACACCAATATGGTACCCATCAAGCATGCTGGGAGGCGCGCGAACGTCAAGAGTTCGAAGCGTTACCCGGCATAGATTTTAAATGTTAACATTACAAAGAAATAGCGTAAACGAAGGAAATAAAAGCGATACGAGTTAAATCCTATTCATGCAGACAGGTTGGAAGGCAATATAAAATGATCTGGACACCAAATATGAAAATTATGTACAAACTACCCACCCGCAACAGACACCAATATGGTACCCATCAAGCATGCTGGGAGGCGCGCGAACGTCAAGAGTTCGAAGCGTTACCCGGCATAGATTTTAAATTTTAACATTACAAAGAAATAGCGTAAACGAAGGAAATCAAAGCGATACAAGTGAAATCCTATTCATGCAGACAGGTTGGAAGGCAATATAAAATGATCTGGACACCAAACACGAAAATTATGTACAAACTACCCACCCGCGGGTTTTACAGGACCGAGCGAAATCGCGAAAGTATTGTTTACAAAAAATGCGAACATTGAGACTCAAGTAATTTTTTCCCTAGCACTACAGTATTTCAAAGTTGTAGTCTTTGCTGAGGACATTGTTATCTGACTCACGAAGGCACAAACAACACCAATGAGCAAAGGATTGAAAGTACTGAAGAATGGGTGCAATGAGAACCTCATGATTGTCAATTCGCGGAAGTGTTTTGGGAATAAAAATCCATTTACTCAAGCCTAGACTGGCGTACGTTATCACTTCAATGTTAAACTGTACAAACACTAGCGCCCACAAGCCTAGTTTAACCCTGTGTGTAAACGCCACCTTAACGTTACTAGATTTTTAGTCTAGATCTAGAATTTCGAGGGGAACGACACTTGTCGATTTATCCAGCTTGAGCTAGGCTTTATACAAAAACTAGTAGCTTGTAAGAATAGCCTAGTCGTAATCTTTACTTGGTAGGTACCTACTTGTTCCCATTCCAATTGAATTAGATTACAAAACTAGGAAAACAGCAAGACATTTCATATTGTAAACTAAATAACAATGATGGAAACTTGGTCGAGATCTTCAGACGTTTCCAGTACCTACATATTTGGTAAACACTGTAAACAGTCCTAAAAGTTAGATTATTTGGTAAACACTGTAAACAGTCCTAAAGTTAGATTGAGTACCTACAAACTTTTCTTTTTGGTACACGAAGCATGGCAGTTGTTTTAATGATCTATCATACACAAAAAGTCCTCTCCGGGGCTTAGGTGTAGGGGCAAACAGCCCAAGTTGGGTTAAGCTTATATGAATCTGTTCCAACAGTTTCTATACTGATCAAGTTAACAAAACCACATAAATTTCGATATTACGAGTAAAACAGGGCTCTTCGATTACCTACATTCGAGAACACTTTATAATAATTGAGTAATTGATTATGTACAAAAATAAAATGCGAAATAGAGAGTTTCCACATAGCAATATCGTATGTTACAATATGAACACCAGGATCGATAGTGTTATGTTAAAGTCAATGTTAACCTCTCAGAATGCTAGGAGACTGTTCTGAGAACGCTGGAATATTGTTCTGAGAACGCTGGGAGATTGTTCGGGAGTGTTTAGGCGTGATCACGATATTACGAGTAAAACAGGGCTCTTCGATTACCTACATTCGAGAACACTTTATAATAATTGAGTAATTGATTATGTACAAAAATAATATGCGAAATAGAGAGTTTCCACATAGCAATATCGTATGTGTTACAATATGAACACCAGGAACCAGGATCGATAATGTTATGTTAAAGTCAATGTTTACCTCTGAGAATGTTCTGAGAACGCTGGGAGATTGTTCGGGAGTGTTTAGGCGTGATCTTCCTTTGAGAATGCTCAGGTATGGCCTACAAGCATGCTTAAAGGTTAACAAACACTTCAACATGAGAGTGTGAACCCTGGTGTTTTAAAGGAATTACTGTGACGATTAATAGACACGGGTGTAAATTGGTATTTTGTGACGACATTGCGATAAGAAAACTCTCTGGTAGACATATGTAAACAGTGAGTTGTAAAAAAAGAACTACTCTTTTCAGTTGGACAGCTCAGTCAATGAGTCAGATGCTAACTCCATCTAACAATAGGGAGTTGAAGAGTGAGTTACATGATTTAGGATCTGACTCATTGACTGAGGAGTTTACTGAAAAGAGTAGTTCTTTTGTTTTGAAAAACATGCCGACTTGTACGTACTTTTCTCCTTGAAAATATCAATAAATGAACAGGTTTATAAAAAAAAAATAATAATAATAAAAAAAAATCTCTCACTATTTACACATCTCCTTAGCCCCACTATCGGTCTCAATAATACTCCGCAAACTTGGGCAGGTCCGTTTTATCGGCAAAGTATTTATGTTTCAGTGCATTCTCCGCATTGATTCGTGTGGCAGGACAATAGATGAGCGTCTTCTCAAGCAAGTCCAGTCCATCCTGGTCCAAATTCTTCACGTGCTTGTCCAGACAGAAGTTGGACCACTCGGGGAAGGTCGTCTTGTAGTCGGGCAGTTTCGACACGCCTGGCCAGTTGTCTTCGGTTGGAGTCGTCAGCACTCGGAAGATACGGAATAGCTGGTCTATCTCAGAGTCACCTTGGAAGAGAGGCTTGCGGGTGGCGATCTCGGCGAAGATGCAACCGATCGACCAGACGTCTACTGGACAGGAGTACCGCTGGGAACCTAGCAACACCTGCGGGCAATATCAAACGATATTGAGGGTTTTTTTCTACACGAATCCATCCAATGCGGATTTATTTAGAAAAATAATGTTTTCTGTCTTTTTTCTCGAGTTTTTCGCCATTTTCGCGGCCTATTTTTCTTCAACTTGTACTTGCAAAAAATTATCTACAGACTTTACTTTACATGAATAATAAATCCTATATGTAGGTCCAAGCGGAATACTACTTACCTCAGGGGCACGGTACCACAGAGTGACCACCTCATGGGTGTAGATTCGGACCGGCACACCAAAAGCTCTCGCCAGACCAAAGTCAGCCACCTTGACAATGTTGCTCTTCGCATCAATGAGAAGATTCTGAGGTTTGAGATCGCGATGCAGAACGCGACGCTTGTGACAGAACAGGATGGCTTGGAATATCTGATAGGTGATGCTCTTCACTTTATCCGCAGCCAGGAATTGGCCTGAGAAAGAAGTACACAAAGTGTGAGAATGTATAGGCAGGAACCGAACCCGCGACCTAGGGCTTAGAAGGCAGGCGCGCTACACTAGGCTGGTAGAATGTAGACTTATACTAGTAGGAAGGAAACCTCCGTGGTCGAGTGTCACACTAGGCTTGCACATAGGAGGTCCTAGGTTCGATTCCCGGTAGATTCGAAGTTTTTTCGGCTGTGTTTGGAATATGAGGTATACTCAGCCTCGCCTTGAGCGAACAATTGAGTAGCTACTCTTGTTGCAGCATTATCAAGAAAGAAATGGAATTCGCAAAGGAGGCTCTTAGAAATGCAATTGTATCCACAAAAATGGTGAACAGACTAACCTACATTTTTTTACATGCATGCCAAACATTTGTCAAATTTGAACAACCTATTGAAGCTATTTTACTTCCTATGACAACTATTTTACTGTAGAGGATATTATTGAAAAAAAGTACCTACCTTTAGGCACAGTGTCAATGTACTTCTTCAAATCCATGGACATGAACTCGAATATCAAATACAGTCTATAATTCTCAATCATTGTGTCATGAAGCTGAACAATGTTCGGATGATTCAATTCCTTCAGGACAGAGATTTCCCGGATGGCAGTTGCTGGGATTCCCTCATCATCATTCTCCATTCTAATCTTCTTAATAGCCACCAGAGCACCGGTGACTTTGTTCTTGGCTTTGTACACGACACCATATGTTCCTTCACCAATCTTCTCAACCTTCTCGTAATCCTCCAGACGAGATTTGACATCATCAGTTGCTTTATCACTCATGTTTCTGTGTGCTTGTTAATGCCGGGTATTTCTGAGAGAGAACAAGAAGAACAGGAAACTGTTAGGTTGGTAGGGTATCAAAATGCCTTTTTTTTTCAACTACATGGTCTGGTACTCTAGTTATTTGTTAGAACCACTTCTCCAGTGACTCTTTATCTCTATTGTGTGTAAACGCCACCTTAATGTTACTAGATTTTTAGTCTAGATCTAGAATTTCGAGGGGAACGACACTTGTCGATTTATCCAGCTTGAGCTAGGCTTTATACAAAAACTAGTAGCTTGTAAGAATAGCCTAGTCGTAATCTTTACTTGGTAGGTACCTACTTGTTCCCGTTCCAATTGAATGAGATTACAAAACTAGGAAAACAGCAAGACATTTCATATTGTAAACTAAATAATAATGATGCAAACTTGGTCGAGATCTTCAGACGTTTCCAGTACCTACATATTTGGTAAACACTGTAAACAGTCCTAAAAGTTAGATTCAGTACCTATAAACTTTTCTTTCTTTTTTTTTTTTATACATGAAGCATGGCAGTTGTTTTAACAATCTATTGTACACAAAAAGTCCTCTCCAAGGCTTGGGTGAGGGGCAAACAGCCCAAGTTGGGTTAAGCTTATACGAATCTGTTGTGTGACAGAACAGGATGGCTTGGAATATCTGATAGGTGATGCTCTTCACTTTATCCGCAGCCAGGAATTGGCCTGAGAAAGAAGTACAAAAAGTGTGAGAATAAGCAGGAACCGAACCCGCGACCTAGGGCTTAGAAGGAAGGGGCGCTACACTAGGCTGGTAGAGTGTAGACTTATACTAGTAGAAGGAAACCTCCGTGGTCGAGTGTCACACTAGGCTTGCACATAGGAGGTCCTAGGTTCGATTCCCGAATTTGACCACAATAATAGTAGTAGCCTACTGCTGGAGTAAAGGGACTTTACAGTCCTATGCGAGCAGTATAAATAAGCACTATTATTCTCAATATTGAAAAATTTTCTTTCTACTTTACCAGATTTTAGAATTCCAACACCATAATGTATTGGAACCTTTAGCACCTTTTCATTGTGCTATAGCCCTAAAAATGTGTTTGTAATAGTAGCAGACAGACAAAATTTTTTTTTATCAGAATACAAGAGAATGACTAACTCTAGGGTTTATAGGCTTATGTTGACATTGTACAAACAAGTTTTTTGTTCAATTTTTGTAGGTCCATGAAGCACTTTTCTAGACCTCAAGGGCCACTTGAATCTTACACTAACATACTGTTCCCTATAGACTAATTGGCAATTTTCACCAAGTGCCTGTGTATTTTCAGCATTTAAAATTTTTAAAATCATTAGGTACTACATATTATGTACCTACATGGTTAACATACTGTGTGACCAGTATGAACAAGCTACATATAATTTTCTCCCTGTCTCAAAGGTGTAGTGGTCAAGGTACTCACTTGGTAAACAGGGCATGGGTTCAATCCCAGCCAAGAGCATGTCATTTTACCCTCATTTGAGAATTCAACCACTTATGCCAGATCTTACAACAGAGAGTTTTCAGTAACTTAATCCAGAGTTTAAAAATACTCGCCTGTCTAGATCAAATGACATTAAAACCCTTAACACAGTGTCAACTTTCAGTGGTAAGATGAGCCATTAATAATGGAGCTCCAAGTGTCAAGTGATATCACTAGCATGAATCCCACCCCTGTAGCACAGGGAGCTCCACAAGGACACACACAGGGGCCTCCAAATGTCTATAATTTAGATTATTTAGAACATCCACTCCCCCTCCCTGTGCACATTTAGGGCCTCCAAATGTCTATAATTTAGAACATCCACTCCCGCTCCCTGTGCACATTCAGGGCCTCCAAATGTCTATAATTTAGAACATCCACTCCCCCTCCCTGCGCACATCCAGGGCCTCCAAATGTCTATAATTTAGAACATCCACTCCCCCTCCCTGCGCACATTCAGGGCCTCCAAATGTCTATAATTTAGAACATCCACTCCCCCTCTCTATGCACATTCAGGGGCCCCAAATGTCTATAATTTGGAACATCCACCCCCATCAATCAATTGACCGAGGAGGCCCCAGGTGAAAATCCACAGGAGAGGCTGCTCTACTAGGTGGTAGAGAACACCTCCGGCATTAACCTCACCCTAAGGCCTAGTGGTTCCCTTTCACTCGAGAGACTGTTTTTGCCTATCCACTCGGTACTGTGATGGGCAGCAGGAATATTCAATGATTTGTGAACGATGGATTGAAGATTCTGTAACTTTGTGAAGGTCCGTCTTGACTAGGTGGGTGGGAACTATTTTAAATAGTGAAGAAGTATATGTTTATCATTTCAACCCACCTAGGCAATGATTTGTGATTTCCACGGGTAAATATACTAGATACAAGGGACAGGATGTGGTTCTGAGTACTTTTGTTCTCTATCCATGCCCAACATGATGCCATGTTTTTCCTGTTCAAAAAGAAATAGTAACAACTTACCTAGTTATCCGGAGATAATTTCCTTTGCAGAAGAAACGTTCTGGAACAGTTCTGAACAATAGTTAGAAAGGAACGGGAAAATTAAAAATCTTGGGCAATTTACAGAACTTCAGCGGTTTTTTCTTCTTTTTTTGGAGGATTTTTTTTTGTTTACTTTTTTTGACGGTTTGGCTCTTTTCAAAAATTTGAATAGAACAGAAGTTTACTGCTAGGAGCGCTAGAGTTTGGAAGGGGAAGAAAAAAAATTCGTTCACACTCAATCCATTTTGCGCATTCGCGTTCCATGAAATAATCATCAAATATCAAACTTTTATTAATCCCTAAAGCCTAAAATAAAAATATTTAATCAATATTATAATTGAAATGATGAAATTATAAATTAATTTCACAGTAAAAATACCAATAAAATAGGTAGAAAAAATCGCAAAGTATCGATACGTAATGTGATTCTGGACGAGCTTTACTTATCAAAACTGGTGGGGAAGGGAAAAGAGGAGAGAGTGGCTCGGTTCACATGTCATGTCATTCTTGATTGACCTCTTCAGTTATCAAAACTGGTGGGGAAGGGAAAAGAGGAGAGAGTGGCTCGGTTCACATGTCATGTCATTCTTGATTGACCTCTTCAGTACTTACTACTTACGTCCATCAAGAAATAGAACAGTTGCACTTGGGTGATGTTTCAAAGTCAAAAAGCTGAGAAAATGAGGGATTCTGGAACACCTCTCATCCAGGCCGGGAAACCGGTTCGTGTCACGGTAGAGTTCTCATTGGAGAATCCTGTAGGTGAGTAGGGGGAAAATCCTGTACTTAAACAATGTAAAACAAAAAGGCTAGTGATTAAGTTTATTTCATGTTTCAACACATTGGGTTGTTAACATACATCAGACATCAGTAGGTATATACAGTAAAAAAAAAGCAAAGAATGAGACAAAATGTGAACATAATCAAAGAAGTAAAAAAAGAAAACAAAAACTAATGTAATAATGTAATAATTATGTACCTACCTACACATCGATACCTATACTCAGGTATCTGTAGGCAAACAGATTGAAAAGAAATGTTGATGTAGATTTGCAGAACAGTGCTTCATTACAATACACAATCTAAGCACCATAATAAATTGAAATAAATAAAAAATACAAAATCTAGGCATCTTACTACTGTAGGTAGGTGTTTCTTTTAAAATAAACAGAAATACCTGCCATTGCAATGCAAATAATGTGTTTATCTGTTCAAAAACCAGGGCCGTATTTAAGGGGAGGGGGACCTGGCCCCCCTGATACATCACTGTTTGAACTCTCCCCCCCCTCCCCTCACAAAATCCTGGATACGGCCCTGTCACAAGGGGAAGTACAAAGATACGGACGAGAGATTTTAAATTTAATTAACTTCTTAACAAAGCGTCCATGAAAATGAGCTCTGAAAACGCATTGTAAATTGGGCTTACTGGCGATCTTGATGTACTTAGTAATAAGCTTAATAAGATACGTGTCATTAATTACCTACCTAGGTACTTGTTTTTGTTTACTGACTCACCCTAACCCAAGCGTTGGTTCTTACTGGAGAATCTTAGTTTCCGTTTGACGTTAGTTCCACGTTTTGCGAGAATTGAGGAAAACCAGGGGGCTTCACGTTCCATGAGAAAACATCGTACTTTGTGTCTAGCACGTTGAAAAAGTTATGATGTCATATGTAATAGGAGAAAAACCATTGCATTGGTAAGGTAACCATTATAGCACGAAAGCTATAGATTCGTAGACGCTCAACCCATCCTCTGGGTTCGTTTGCCTTTACACCTAAACCTCAGAAGGCTAGGTGGTAGAGAACGCCTCCGCCGTTAACCGCGCCCAGGCTATGTTTAGGTGTATTTTCCTCGTGAGAAAATTTAGCAATTGGAACCGGTTTCCTTATGGAAAACTGACATATGGTGCCTGTACTAAACCACAGGAAGCATACACAGAAAGCCCACACTCAGGCTTAGGTGTAGGGGCAAATAGCCCTGAAGGATGGGTTGAGCTCACACGAATCTACGAAACCATAAGGAAATTCAAAATGACCGAAAGTCCTTTCGGATGCGTCTTGGCGGAAAAATTAGGAGCATCTTGGCGAAAGAAAAAGTACTCATCAGGTGTACCTAGGTGTTTGTACTGCCAACCAGACAACAACTATGAGAAAACTGAGAATGACATTGGCGGCCTAGTTACCCACATTATGTACGTACCGTCCTATCTGGTTTGTCTCGCTGGAGGACGTAAAACTGAGACAAAGCCAGCCCTGTGAAGCCACAGACAATAACACTGGCTCTTTTGAGGGTACCTGAATGGGACTATGGTCAAGTCCGTCTCAGGAAGTTGGGTACAACGACATAATTATGTACCTGAATATCCCTCATCTGACCCCTACAATTTAGGGGCCCTTAGCTAGCTCTCTGGCCTTGATGACACCTCTTGGTATCCTCTTAATGGGATAGTCTATGGACTCACAGCTTTTCTCTGGAATAAACCTGAGTATGCGGACTCTTTAGAGGTGCTGCAGGTTAATTTTAGAGAAACTGGGGAGGTTGAAATATACCAGTGAGGGTACTTCTAGGTTCCATCAAGGCCAGGGTATAGCAGCTTGGGCAGGGGAAAAAATACTGGTCACAATAGATCTACAGAGGTCGCAGTGTTAATTGCATACTCTCTTGGGAGAGGAGCAACCAGTCCCATAATAGAAGGTAACCATTATAGCACGAAAGCTAGATTCGTAGAAGCTCAACCCATCCTCTGGGGCCGTTTGCCTTTACACCTAAACCTCAGAAGGCTAGGTGGTAGAGAACGCCTCCGCCGTTAACCGCGCCCAGGCTATGTTCAGGTGTATTTTCCTCGTGAGAAACTTCCGAAATTGGAACCGGTTTCCTTATGGAAAACTGACATATGGTGCCTGTACTAAACCACAGGAAGCATACACAAAAATCCCACACTGAGGCTTATAGCTTATAGTTCATCCAGATCAATGTGACAGCAATGAGTCATCAACCCAAAATGAAGGAACCAATCAGATTGCAGGAAATCCTTACATTGTTGCAATTCAGGTAAAGGTCTATTTTTGATAAACTCTCTCTTCTAAAATGCAGAGGTAGCTCTAAGTTCAGAGGTTGGATTCCAGAACAGGGAAGGTGGATATCGCCTTAAGAGCCTGACTTTGTTTCACTGTCGGAGGAAGCACTGTGCAATATAGCTTCCCCTTTTAGAGATTCTCTACCATTGCACATGTGACATGTTAGGCAACAATGCCTATTTTTTTGCTGTCACATTGATCTGGACACACTATAGATGTAGGGGCAAACTACCCTAAAGGATGGGTTAAGCTCACACGAATCTGCGAAACTATAAGGAAATTCAAAATGACGCATCCGAAAGGAAAATTTACCTTGGAGTATAAAAATTAGGAGCATCTTGGCGAAAGAAAAAGTACTCATCAGGTGTACCTAGGTGTTTGTACTGCCAACCAGACGACAACTATGAGAAAACTGAGAATGACATTGGCGGTCTAGTTACCCACATTATGTACCCTTTTGGTATCAATTTAATAATTTCTAATTTGAAGAAACCATTTACTTAATATGTAAATGTCTAGTATGCAATTCTACAAATTTCATGTCTAATCCTTTTACACTGATAATGGCAGGTAGCTACCTACTTAAAGTAGTTCCTTATTCTCACAAGGCTGTGTCCCAAATTTCAAGCACAGATTGTTATAGCGTTCAAAGGGGGGGAAACCTACATTCCTCGTTGTCCCTACCTTCTTCAAAGAGTGAAGGTAGTAAATTGAGTAGGGCAGGATAATGAACACTGGTCCACTCTTCTACTAGAGACAAATACGTAGAGTCCTCTGTCTTGTGAGCTTCCATCTCTGCCAGCTTTTGTTTCTCTTGCTCGAGTTTGTTCTTCAGTTCTTGAACCCCCAGCTGAAAATAAGGTTTTCCAATGATTGCTCTCACTTACAATAATTTTACAAAGGTTTAACAGATAAGGTTTGTTCTAGAAATGGCTGGCTTTCACCTATCCTGTCATCTTTCTCTATTCAATTTCGGGATGATGAGACCTTCGTTGTGACAGTTCTCTCAAACCTCTTTAATATAAGAAGAAAAAAAGCAATCTATGTCCAAGGTCTAAAGTTATTCAAATTTCAGCCACGTATTCAATTTTGTATATTAGTAAAAAAAAAAAAAAAAAGTTTTCACTTACCTTGGCAGCAAAGGGGTTCGATTCAATCATGGTTTTAAGGAGCTGCACTGTGTACTTGACTACATTACTACTCTTGTCCATCAGTCTACCAATAGCTCGTTCCAACAGTTTCAAAGTAAAGGCCACAGGAATTGCTTTGTCCAATACGAGCCTTTGAAACAGTTGTAGTACCTGCAATACAGAGACAATGATTATGCAAACATTTTAAAACAAATTATTGCTGTTTTTTTACTTGCAAGTGAAAGGAAATAAGTCTGTTTACAGGCAAAGGACTCTTGTGGATCTGTAATGAAAATTTGTCAAATTCATTTTTTTTTTTTTTTTTTAAAAAATGAGTGTTTCACCGCCGTTTTTATTTCGTAGCAATGAAACAACTGCTACATTGGACGCATGTGGTCTGTGTCGTAGCATGCCCATCCCGTAGTATGCCTCTCATCAGATGGGCGAGAAGAGGCACAATACTCCCCATTTAGGTGCTGGGTCAACACGAGAACACCAGAAAGTAACCCGTTGAAATATTTGCAATCGAAAAACGAGTATAAATTTTTTGTCGATGGTGGGATTCGAACCCGGGACCTTCTGCATGGCAATCAAGCGCGTTACCACTGGACTCCTTCTTGGATTTTTATTTGTCTCCTTCTGAGAAGTTTGGTCATTACTTCATTAGTGACGTTCTTTTGTTTCACTATATTCTTAGGAATAGTCGCACCGAGTTCTGCAAAGAAAGGAAAACCAATGTAAAGAAAAGATACCTGAATAGCTTCAACACATTCCTTGCTTGTGTACCCATCGTGATGGAATTTTTCCTCATTGATGTAATTATTATTATCTGTTATTTTTCGTGTGGTGTTTTACCTCGTACCTACCTACGCCGTGGTCATGAGTTGTCCTTTTCATTATTTCTAATTTCCCGGTATTACAAATTCTCATGACTTCTTGAAAGTTTTACCTCGATGATTTTTTTCCTTCAGTTCATACTTTCCGTGTCCGTGAGATGTATAAGGTACGTCATCGGTGCGCGGTATTTTAAAGATTGGCCAGAGACGCCCAGAAATCAATATCCGGGATTCCTCCATGTTCTAAGTTTGTCCGTATTGTATACAGATTTGTTTCACTATAACAAATGACGGACGTCCAACTACATTCCTCCTGACGGACTGGACGCACTCACATACAAGATCGGACTCAGGGGGATTCACACGGACTTTGTGTAGAGAGCAATTGGCGAGTACACCGTGAATCGAGTCCTTGATGATGTTCCACCTGACATCAACGGTGCAGAGATTGACCTTCCACGTAGCACGCGTTGCACCCTTGCCCAACTCCGATCAGGGTGGTGCCGCCTACTCAACAGCTACATGTCCAGGATAGATGGAGTGACGTCAAACACATGCCCGAAGTGCAACACCGGGTCCCACGACGTGAAACATCTATTTTAGTGTCCAGCAGCACCCACCAACCTGGACGTCACCATATTTTGGACGGACCCAACGGAGGCGGCACGCTTCCTTGACCTGAGGACGGCAGAGGAGGTCGATGTATGATGCTAATACAATAACAACTATAACAAATCAAATCATGAATAAAAGATGTTAGTTAGCTGTTAGCTTCATATAATGATAATCCACTAGTTGGAATGGACCTTCAATAAATTACCACTTCAATCGAGTATCATGCACATTTATGCAGTAGTGGACCAAATCTAAACCAATTTTAACCAAAGCTATATAAATTCGATTTTTCGTTAGACCGAAAACCTGGTCAGCCTTGGTTAGGAGCCGAGCTTAGGTCCATTTGGTCAGCAGGCTTGTTCCGTGTCAGTAGAGCAGAGCAAGAGGCAAGAGAGTTACCAATGCCAAAAGTGAACCTGACGTAATCAGAAACATGTTTCTGGTCAGGGCAAAAAACACCCGAAAATGGTTTGACACGACTTAAGTAGACGTCCATAACGGAGAACTGATCATTGACTCTAGCCTAGTCCCGATTCAAGAGAAAATAAACCATGCTAATGAATATGGAACTTTTCTTTTTCTTCCACGACTTCTAGATCCCGAGATAAATCGATTAAAAAAATACCGGTAAATCGTGAACTTTGACGTCACGACATACGCTCTCGTACTCGTAGGCGATGACATCACATCAAATGTCCCGAGCAAAGCTCCCTCGCAGGCAACACATATATTAATCTGTTTGTGCGCAATTCATGATGTTTGTGCGCATACGTTTCTGAAGTCTGACGTCAGAGTTCAGGACTCTGACGGAAAATAAATATTGAAGTTTCGACCTTTTACAGTTACTTTTTTTTGAGTTTTGACCTCAGATTTGGATTTTTAGCCCGTTCTTCCTTTATTATTACGATAGTAATAAAAAAAGGTATATTGGACGGGAGGGGGGCCGGGCCCCCTCGCCCCCCTAAATAAGGCTTTGTTTCTTTGTGCTGACTCTGCGCATGAACATCGTATGTCGTATCAGACTATCAGAGATCAGACCGACGTAGGTATAAACATCTAAAGATTCTACCGGTAAAAAACTATTGTAGGACTGAAGAGGTACAGACTAAGGAAAAAGTGTAGTAGAGAAGTTGAATGTAGTTAGTAGGAAAAAAAAAACATTTTTTTTTTTTTTTTTTTTCATTCATTTTTCCTATTTTTACTTTCCTTATTTTGTTTGTAGTTCCAGTGTTCCATTGATTTTATTTAGTTTGCAAATCGAGTGCCGTGCATGTGAGTGCTGTTAGTTCGCCAATCGTCATTAATCTACTATTCTACTGTATACTCGTCAATTTCAGTAGTAATAGTCTAATAGTAAGACCCGTTCATTGATTCGAGTTCGCGAGTGGTTTGTGGTTTTTGCCAACTTATAGGTCGCCATATAGCACACCTAGGGTAAGTAGCTACCATGGTTTCTATACTTTCTATCTGTCTATTAATATCAAGAAGCATGGGGAATATTAGGAAAGAAAAAACAAGAGAGTTGTAGACTTGTAGATTGAGATATTTTGGACAATGGGCATGTAGAGACGAGGGTATGGAGGAGCAGGATAAAGGACTGTAACACCAACCCCTAACAAAATTTGGGAAAAGGTGCAGAAAAGAAGGCAACAGGGAATATGAATCAAAAAGTTTAATGTTGGATGTGTGATGGTATCAGAATCTGAATCTACAAGCAGATTTGGTAAAAGTAAAAGTTTAAGCCTGTCAATGGAGGAAAAAATCTAAGGAAGTTTTTTGTTTGACAACTTCTTTGCCAAAACCGTTTTGGCCGGTAAAAATTTCTTCACCGTAAGCCCAGGAGGAGTGATTTCCTCAGGTCGGTAAATTAGACAGTCCCAGAATAAGGTTACCATGCAAGGATAGTTGTGCTTGAGATATTAGCACTCTTTAAGAATCTGAAAGTACAACTACCTAGATTTGTTAGATGTAAAAGTGGGTAATTATGCAGAAGTCACATCCGTGGAAAAGAAAGCTCCTTTTTGTATCTAACCTAACCCTATAATAACACTGCTCTAATTGTGAAAACTCCTTTTTGCGTTTAACTTAACCCTATAATAACACTGGTCACTGCTCATTTGTGCCAGTTCCTTTGGTAGCAATATTCCACGGATGTGACTTCTGCACAAGTACCAAAATAATGTTGAAATAAGTGTTGACTTGTGCTTATAGTCTGTTTTGTCACATACTTGGACACTGGATGTCAGAAATTTAGGTACCTTCTAGGGTAATTATTACTGTTACTAGTCCAGAAGCCACAACAATAATAAAAATTGCTATAAAAGGAGCTGTCACAAATGAGCAGTGACCAGGGTTAGGTTAAACACAAAAAAGGGATTTCACAAATCAGCAGTGACCAGTGTTATTATAGGTTAGGTTAAACTCAAAAATAAGCTTTCTTGTTCTTTGTTGTGGCTTCTGAATAATTATCATGATTTTTCTCAACATCACATTCAGCTAGATCACACTGCTCAGTTTCCTGACTGTTTTGTCCGATTTGTTTTTCAGACTCTCCACAGCAAGGTTCCTTGTGTGAGCTATGAAGATGATGACAGGAGTACCGAGCAACTTTGTCACTGACGATGCTCAAGGTGGCAATAGTGTCAACAATATTGACAGCAAGTAAGTCTGAGATACCCTAAAAGTAGATACAAAACAAAGATAAGATAAAAATTTAGGTCATAATATCCACTTAACCTTGGATCAATTTTTACCCAAGTACCTAGTAAGTAGGTAGGTACTTAATTGGATCATTATTATTATTATTATTTTAATTATTATTTGTTAGATCAAATAGGTACTTAAATCGCGTGTACTTGGGTAATACATAATTATGTGCTTGCTTACATCTACATAAGTACAAAAGTACCTATATTATTTAAAAGGTTTTTATTTATTATTATTATTATTATTATTATTATTATTATTTTTTTAAATCACATTATGACTGAATAGAAAAATTCAAATTGATTTATTTTCCTTCTCCAGCTTCTATTGCCAATTTAGCCTTGCAGGTACCTCTGTGGTTAGTTTTGACCAAATTGTTATCTGAATAATTGTTGTGCAAAGTGGCAACATCCATGGCCAAGTGGGTATTGCACTAGGCTTGTACACTGGAGGTCCTGGGTTCATTAAAAGACTGCTCTTTGCTCCCCTGTCCTTTCCTCTTTTTGTCCTTGTCTTTGTTTTTCTCTTCTTTCTCTATCTCTTTTTCCTCCTATCTCTTTCCCTTTTTTCTCTTGTATCTCTCTTTCTTCTCTCAGTTTCTCTACCTCTACCTTTACTCCCAGTAAATCCACTCTTCACATGTAAAGTTTCAAAGTTTTATTTCATGTTTCAACACATTGGGTTGTTAACATACATCAGACATCAGTAGGTATATACAGTAAAAAAAAAGCAAAGAATGAGACAAAATGTGAACATAATCAAAGAAGTAAAAAAAGAAAACAAAAACTAATGTAATAATGTAATAATTATGTACCTACCTACACATCGATACCTATACTCAGGTATCTGTAGGCAAACAGATTGAAAAGAAATGTTGATGTAGATTTGCAGAACAGTGCTTCATTACAATACACAATCTAAGCACCATAATAAATTGAAATAAATAAAAAATACAAAATCTAGGCATCTTACTACTGTAGGTAGGTGTTTCTTTTAAAATAAACAGAAATACCTGCCATTGCAATGCAAATAATGTGTTTATCTGTTCAAAAACCAGGGCCGTATTTAGAAGGAGGGGGACCTGGCCCCCCTGATACATCACTGTTTGAACTCTCCCCCCCCCCCCCGCAAAATCCTGGATACGGCCCTGTCATAAGGGGAAGTACAAACAAAGTTACGGACGAGAGATTTTAAATTTAATTAACTTCTTAACAAAGCGTCCATGAAAATGAGCTCTGAAAACGCTTTGTAAGTAAATTGGACTTACTGGCGATTTATGATATAGAGCAGGGGTTTCCAACTAGCGGCCCGCGGGCCACATGTAGCCCCCCAGACCATATTAAAATTTGTGGCCCGCGAACCTTTTTAGATTTGTACAAACTTAACTAAATATAAAAAATTAAACCGACCCCCTTTAGTGACCGACTCAAAATTCGATGGGACTGCATTTCTTAAAAGTTTGTGGGAGGGGGGTTCCTACAATGCTCCCCTTTGTACATATGTGGCCCTCGAAATACCTTCGGATGTAGCATGTGGCCCGCATACACATGGAAGTTGGAAACCCCTGGTATAGAGGAAACTTATATCTAAAATCTTGATGTAGTAATAAGCTTAAGATACGTATGTCATTAATTACCTACTTACCTAGGTACTTGTTTTTGTTTACTGACTCACCCTAACCCAAGCGTTGGTTCTTACTGGAGAATCTTAGTTTCCGTTTGACGTTCGTTTCACGTTTTGAGAGAATTGAGGAAAACCAGGGGGCTACACGTTCCATGAGAAAACATCGTACTTTGTGTTTAGCACGTTGAAAAAGTTATGATGTCATATTTAATAGGAGAAAAACCATTGCATATAGGTAAGGTAAGTTTTGACCAAATTGTTATCTGAATAATTGTTGTGCAAAGTGGCAACATCCATGGCCAAGTGGGTATTGCACTAGGCTTGTACACTGGAGGTCCTGGGTTCATTAAAAGACTGCTCTTTGCTCCCCTGTCCTTTCCTCTTTTTGTCCTTGTCTTTGTTTTTCTCTTCTTTCTCTATCTCTTTTTCCTCCTATCTCTTTCCCTTTTTTCTCTTGTATCTCTCTTTCTTCTCTCAGTTTCTCTACCTCTACCTTTACTCCCAGTAAATCCACTCTTCACATGTAAAGTTTCAAAGTTTTATTTCATGTTTCAACACATTGGGTTGTTAACATACATCAGACATCAGTAGGTATATACAGTAAAAAAAAAGCAAAGAATGAGACAAAATGTGAACATAATCAAAGAAGTAAAAAAAGAAAACAAAAACTAATGTAATAATGTAATAATTATGTACCTACCTACACATCGATACCTATACTCAGGTATCTGTAGGCAAACAGATTGAAAAGAAATGTTGATGTAGATTTGCAGAACAGTGCTTCATTACAATACACAATCTAAGCACCATAATAAATTGAAATAAATAAAAAATACAAAATCTAGGCATCTTACTACTGTAGGTAGGTGTTTCTTTTAAAATAAACAGAAATACCTGCCATTGCAATGCAAATAATGTGTTTATCTGTTCAAAAACCAGGGCCGTATTTAAGGGGAGGGGGACCTGGCCCCCCTGATACATCACTGTTTGAACTCTCCCCCCCCTCCCCTCACAAAATCCTGGATACGGCCCTGTCACAAGGGGAAGTACAAAGATACGGACGAGAGATTTTAAATTTAATTAACTTCTTAACAAAGCGTCCATGAAAATGAGCTCTGAAAACGCATTGTAAATTGGGCTTACTGGCGATCTTGATGTACTTAGTAATAAGCTTAATAAGATACGTGTCATTAATTACCTACCTAGGTACTTGTTTTTGTTTACTGACTCACCCTAACCCAAGCGTTGGTTCTTACTGGAGAATCTTAGTTTCCGTTTGACGTTAGTTCCACGTTTTGCGAGAATTGAGGAAAACCAGGGGGCTTCACGTTCCATGAGAAAACATCGTACTTTGTGTCTAGCACGTTGAAAAAGTTATGATGTCATATGTAATAGGAGAAAAACCATTGCATTGGTAAGGTAACCATTATAGCACGAAAGCTATAGATTCGTAGACGCTCAACCCATCCTCTGGGTTCGTTTGCCTTTACACCTAAACCTCAGAAGGCTAGGTGGTAGAGAACGCCTCCGCCGTTAACCGCGCCCAGGCTATGTTTAGGTGTATTTTCCTCGTGAGAAAATTTAGCAATTGGAACCGGTTTCCTTATGGAAAACTGACATATGGTGCCTGTACTAAACCACAGGAAGCATACACAGAAAGCCCACACTCAGGCTTAGGTGTAGGGGCAAATAGCCCTGAAGGATGGGTTGAGCTCACACGAATCTACGAAACCATAAGGAAATTCAAAATGACCGAAAGTCCTTTCGGATGCGTCTTGGCGGAAAAATTAGGAGCATCTTGGCGAAAGAAAAAGTACTCATCAGGTGTACCTAGGTGTTTGTACTGCCAACCAGACAACAACTATGAGAAAACTGAGAATGACATTGGCGGCCTAGTTACCCACATTATGTACGTACCGTCCTATCTATTTGTTGTGTATTGGTAGGAAAATATTTGAGAAATGCGACGCTGATCTATCAACACGAGGAAAATAACACCTAGACTACCTAGACCTAGAGATAGAGAGAAGCCAAGAACCATGTTAACATATTATCCGTAGTGATGAAAAGCACATGGTGATCAATGTGCTCGGTAGATTGACGCACATGGATGTGCTATGTGTCATAATCTCTTAATAGTAGGTAGTCATCAGTCATAAATTTATACTATAGTATTCATACCCATAATAATATTAATTTATACGTATTCATACCCATCGTAATAATTATTTTATCATCGTCATTCAACAAGCAATAGTTTGAGAATAGATTTAGTCGCCGTAGCTCGGCGTTTGGTTCATCCCACAGCGCCAGTTCCTTCTGCTTACCGAAATTGGCCCACTTGTCACTCAAGTGATCCAAGGCCCGGCCTATTTGCAATTTCTTGCGAAAATGATTTTCTATATTTGCAATTTCTTGCGAAAATGATTTTTTCCCCATTTTTATCCTTATGCAAGTCTCTACAGTTTTCACTTTCCACGTTTATTAGAACACCGCGGATTTTACTTCAGTGAGACCCATCCACTTTAGGGCTTTGGTCTTATCGTCCCGAAAGCGAAGAGGGAAGACAGGATACGAACATTATCTGTTTAGGATAAAAACCACCCCGGGCAGGAATGGACTCCACGACCTAGCGCTTAGGCAGACGCGCTACCCTCCAAGCTAACCAGGATGGCGAGTTTATTTTTTATTATCCGTAGTGATGAAAAGCACATGGTGATCAATGTGCTCGGTAGATTGACGCACATGGATGTGCTATGTGTCATAATCTCTTAACAGTAGTCATCAGTCATAAATTTATACTTAAGTATTCATACCCATCGTAATAATTTTTATATCATCGTCATTCAACAAGCAATAGTTTGAGAATAGATAGTCGCCGTAGCTCGGCGTTTGGTTCATCCCACAGCGCCAGTTCTGCTTACCGAAATTGGCCCACTTGTCACTCAAGTGATCCAAGGAATTTCTTGCGAAAATGATTTTCTATTTGCAATTTCTTGCGAAAATGATTTTTTCCCCATTTTTATCCTTATGCAAGTCTCTACAGTTTTCACGTTCCACGTTTATTAGAACACCGCGGATTTTACTTCAGTGAGACCCATCAACTTTAGGGCTAAGGTCTTATCGTCCCGAAAGCGAAGAGAGAAGGAAGACAGGATAGGAGAAAGCCAGCCGTTCCGAGAACGAACATTATCTGTTTAGGATAAAAACCACCCCGGACAGGAATGGACTCCACGACCTAGCGCTTAGGCAGACGCGCTTCCCTCCAAGCTTACCAGGATGGCGAGTTTATTTTTATTTGTCTCCTTCTGAGAAGTTTGGTCATTACTTCATTAGTGACGTTCTTTTGTTTCACTATATTCTTAAGAATACCTAGTCGCACAGTCGTACCGAGTTCTTCAAAGAAAGGAAACCCAATGTAAAGAAAAGATACCTGAAGAGCTTCAACACATTCCTTGCTTGTGTAGTGTGTAAGTACCCATCGTGATGGAATTTTTCCTCATTGATGTTATTATTATTACCTATTATTATATCTCTTATTTTTCGTGTGATGTTTTACCTCGTACCTACCTACGCCGTGGTCATGAGTTGTCCTTTTCATTATTTCTAATTTCCCGGTATTACAAATTCTCATGATTTCTTGAAAGTTTTACCTCGATGATTTTTTTCCTTCAGTTCTTACTGTCCGTGTCCGCGAGATGGATAAGGTACGTCATCGGTGCGCGGTATTCTAAAGATTGGGAGTTTGAAACTTTGATATGATTTGATTGGGACGCCCAGAAATCAATATCCGGGATCCCTCCATGTTCTAAGTTTGTCCGTATTGTATACAGATTTGTTTCACTATAACAAATGACGGACGTCCAACTACATTCCTCCTGACGGACTGGACGCACTCACATACAAGATCAGACTCAGGGGGATTCACACGGACTTTGTGGAGAGAGCGATAGGCGAGTACACCGTGAATCGAGTCCTTGATGATGTTCCACCTGACATCAACGGTGCAGAGATTGACCTTCCACGTAGCACGCGTTGCACCCTTGCCCAACTTCGATCAGGGTGGTGCCGCCTACTCAACAGCTACATGTCCAGGATAGATGGAGTGACGTCAAACTCATGCCCGAAGTGCAACACCGGGCCCCACGACGTGAAACATCTATTCCAGTGTCCAGCAGCACCCACCAACCTGGAAGTCACCACACTTTGGACGGACCCAACGGAGGCGGCACGCTTCCTTGACCTGAGGACGGCAGAGGAGGTCGATGTATGATGCTAATACAACAACAACAACAACAACAACAACTATAACAAATCAAATCATGAATAAAAGATGTTAGTTAGCTGTTAGCTTCATATAATGATAATCCAATAGTTGGAATGGACCTTCAATAAATTACCACTTCAATCGAGTATCATGCATTCATGCAGTAGTGGACCAAATCTAAACCAATTTTGACCAAAGCTATAAATTCGATTTTTCGTTAGACCGAAAACCTGGTCAGCCTTGGTTAGGAGCCGAGCTTAGGTCCATTTGGTCAGCAGGCTTGTTCCGTGTTAGTAGAGCAGAGCAAGAGAGTTGCCAATGCCAAAAGTGAACCTGACTTAATCAGAAACATGTTTCTGGTCAGGGCAAAAAACACCCGAAAATGGTTTGACATGACTTAAGTAGACGTCCACAACGGAGAACTGATCATTGACTCTAGCCTAGTCCCGATTCAAGAGAAAATAAACCATGCAATGAATGGAAGCGTCCTGAACGGAGCCTTGACCATTAGCTCCGACCATAGTACCGACGCTTGCAAAAAATTAAGCCTACTATCGAACCCACGGCCTAGTGCTTACAAGGCAGACGCGCTATCAACCAAGCTAACTAGTCTAGCAAAGATTGTTACTTCTTACTTTCTATTTTGCTATCACGAATATTAGGCTAAAGCTTAAGCCGGCTACATTAGACAACCGGTCAGAAAGATGTTCTTATCTGTTAATTAATTACAGCTCATTATTATAACTACGTACGTACTTAGCTCGTAGTAAAATGCGTAACCCGTTTTATATACGTATTCATCATTAACGGTGTGTTTAATGTACAGACAGAATCTAGAGGCTGGTGCCAAGAAATAACTACAAGAGTGTCGAGATATTTTACCTATTAGGTAGGTGTAGGTACCTACAGGTGTTAGTCCAGTTTTTTGTCTAAATCTTTACCTATTTCCCGTTTTTTCCGCCTCCAACTGAGTCGATTTTGAAATCGAGTACGTATGTAATGTACTGATTTTTGATTTACCTTCTCGTATTCGTATGTAGGACTGTAGGTATCTGGAATAAATGTAAATGCAGTTTCTTTGTGTTATTATATCACAACTTTGGTGCTCATTGCAGCATTGTAGGATTTTTCCCAATATCTCAATAATCCTAACATCCAATGTTTACATGTCATAGTTACTCATTTGCGAGGCTGAGTGGGCCCCGCAACAGCCAGTCACGGAATCAATCATTTGCATGATACAAATTTCTTGACCCCGCCGGGAATCAAACCCGGATCTCCCGCGTGCAAGGCGAGCGCAGTGACCACTACGCTATGGGAACTGACGGTATCTAGAATAAGGCCATCCATATGTTAATTTTTAATTTCCGAAATTGATCAAAGTTGAGAGGAAATTTTCGGCAAGGCGAGCGCAGTGACCACTACGTGGGAACTGACGGTATCTAGAATAAGGCCATATGTTAATTTCCAATTTCCGAAATTGATCAAAGTTGAGAGGAAATTTTCGTTTTGTTCGAGCAAAATCGGCCAAGTCTAATGGATAGAATCAATCAAACTTCCCCGAGAACGTCCGTAGAATGTCCCGAGAAGCTTGGGTTGGACTTGTTTTATACTTCGGTAAAGATGAAAAAAAATTCCCTATAGTAGGATGGGCAGTAGGAGACTTCGAACTTGGGGGGTATTCCAGCAAGATAAGACCTTGGCAGTTACAGTTCCCTCCATCAAACCTCTTGAAAAAAGTTCAACGAAATAACTCGACCTCCTTCCTTTAACTCCCAAATCCAGCTCCCTCTATCAAACCTCTTGAAAAGGAAAGAAAGTATTGATGGAACTATGAAGCTAGAATTATTAGGATGAAGAGTATTGAAGCTAGGTATGTTATTACACCGAGTCGGTACATACTTCATGTACGCGAATTATTTCTAGTAATTGCTTGTAATTACTCACATGCGAGTTGATGGACGCACTGTTTTATATCTATAGATATTGTTTATACTATCTATAATGGCTATTTATATCTGGGGCGTACTCAATTGTGAATTGCAGGTCAAAGTTTGTGTGTGACGTGAATAGAAGAAATACATACCTCTTCCTCTTTGACCTTCAAAGTTCTTCTTCCGTTTTCCTTCTAGCGGAAACTTTTCATTGGAGGAAAACACAATCAAATCATAAATTCTTTGTGGTAAAGCAGAGAGCTTCTTTTGTGGGTATCACGGCATTACTAACTGTCTCATTTACTATTCATTCTTATTTACAATCAATCTTTTTATCGTTCGTACAAACGTACAAACAATCAACCGGTAATGCCGCCATTGGTCGCTACTCGATCAAAGTAGCAACTCATTTGTCCTCACAAGGCTGAGTGCACCCCGAATTCCAAACACAGTGCCGGAAAAACTTTGACCCCGCCGGGAATTGAACCCGGGACCTCCGGCGTACAAGCCTAGTGTGATATCCAATAGGGCGCGGGAAAAAAAAAAGAATGTTGCATGATATTTTGCATGAAAGATGTGCTCACAAACATTAAAACTTCAATGTGTAAAGAACTGCTAATCCGGCCCTAACTTTTCATTGGAGGAAAACACAATCAAATCATAAATTCTTTGTGGTAAAGCAGAGAGCTTCTTTTGTGGGTATCACGGCATTACTAAGTGTCTCATTTACTATTCATTCTTATTTACAATCAATCTTTTTATACCGGTAATGCCGCCATTGGTCGCTACTCGATCAAAGTAGCAACTCAATTGTCCTCACAAGGCTGAGTGCACCCCGAACTCCAAACACAGTGCCGGAAAACTTTGACCCCGCCGGGAATTGAACCCGGGACCTCCGGCGTACAAGCCTAGTGTGATACCCAATCAACACTACCTAGAACACTAGGTACCTAGTATTGATAGATTACAACGTGCAATTTCACGTGACTTATCAATCGTGTTTTGTGTGAATTTGATTTGCATGCACAATAGAGCTGTAGTGCAATTCATTCAACTTTTTATAGCATTCCTTGTTTTGTAGTTCAAAGAGCACTTTTTATTGGCAATGATATCATAAAACAATGTAAACAGGGCCGTATTCAGAGAGGGGTTCCAAGGAGGTTTGTCCTCCCTCCTCTCATGTTGCTTTTTGTCCCTGAATGTTGTAATAATTTAATATGCGCAGTAAAGGAGGGACTTTCAGTCCCATTCTGTCAGTACAAACAGGGTATA
Organism: Diaphorina citri; assembly: GCF_000475195.1. Lineage (NCBI taxonomy): Eukaryota > Metazoa > Arthropoda > Insecta > Hemiptera > Psyllidae > Diaphorina > Diaphorina citri. The sequence continues at coordinate 142,275 of NW_007377487.1, read as the reverse complement.
TTCTGTTTTACTGTACAAATAATTATATTAATAAAAAGATAAAACAATAATAAATAGAGAAAGGAAAAAAAGGATGGGAAAAAAAATGTACCTTGGGACCGCTTTCTAATACAAAGGCGCATTAGAAAGCACATTCTTTTACATCTATACCTATCCAAGAACGGACAAGAAGTCCAAGAACGGAAAAGTTCGGTGATAAACCGCCCTGACCGGGATTCGAACCCAGCACCTCCAGGTTGAGACTCAGTGCTCAAACTTATTGAATACGAGGGTCAAGTGAAAGTAGTAAACAGTAACGTATCTAATGCACTTGAATTTAACTTCTTCACATGGGTGTCCTTACTAGTTTTTTTTTCGGTGTTGCCCAAGTGGTTATCTGTTTGGCTGATTTGAATATTATTGCAATGTAGACAGGTTGTGGTTGTCTAAATTGGTTAGGAGTATAGGAGGTCTGTATTATAGGTATCACCAAATTCACTATAGGTGTAGGTATTAAACCAAATTGAAAATTATGTTTGAATTTGGCAATTGGCATGCACCAAAAAAATGATATAGAAGATAAAGATACCTAACAAATAATTGAAAGTAATGAAACCAACATGAAAAGTATAAATATACGAGTATGAGATAGGTATATATTTAATGCCAATATAATATTAAAATTTTTGAAGGTCCATTTGAATATAAAAACTTGCCAAATTTTTTTCAAGGCAATCAACAAACGAACTACCAAATTAAAAATAATAAAGTTACAGCAATGAAACAACTGCTTCATTAGAATCATTAGACTCACGTGGTCTGTATCGTAGCATGCCCATCCCGTAGTATGCCTCTCAACCCTCTCACATATCAGATGGGCGAGAACAGGCACAATACCATCACTGGACTCACGTGGTCTGTATCGTAGCATGCCCATCCCGTAGTATGCCCTCAGCCTCTCACATATCAGTTTAGAGAGAACTGGACTCACGTGGTCTGTATCATAACATGCCCATCCCGTAGTATGCCTCTCAGCCTTTCACATATCAGATGGGCGAGAACAGGCACAATACCACCGGACTCACGTGGTCTGCATCAAGCATGCCCATCCCGTAGTATGCCTCTCAGCCTCTCACGTATCAGATGGGCGATAACAGGCACAATACCACCGGACTCACGTGGTCTGCATCAAGCATGCCCATCCCGTAGTATGCCTCTCAGCCTCTCACATATCAGATGGGCGAGAACAGGCACAATACCACCGGACTCACGTGGTCTGCATCAAGCATGCCCATCCCGTAGTATGCCTCTCAGCCTCTCAGTCATCAGATGGGTGAGAAAAGGCACAATACTCGTTAAATAGCTGGAAAATTTTCGAACGTTTAAAAATAGACGATTTTCAGTGCCAATGTCAGACACTATGGCCTTGAATTGAAGTTTGTGTTTTCGACGTGTGTTTTTGTACACTATTCCGGGTAGGGACCTCAGAGTGTGTTTTTGTACACTATTCCGGGTAGGGACCTCAAAGAAAAGGATAGGGGGAAAATGAAATGAAGACAAAATAGAAAGGAAAAATATTTTTCCCCACTTCTTTTCTTTTGCCGCGGTTTCGATTCCCGCCCGGTACAGATTTTATCCTGAACGGATAATGTTCTCGGAACGGATAATGTTCTCGGAACAGCTGTCTCTCTCCTATCCTGACGTCCTTTTCTCTTCGATTTCGAGACAATAAGACAGCAGTTACAGTTCCCTCTGTCAAACCTCTTAAAAAAAATCTTTTCTTTTACAATCTCCTGTTAATTTTTTGTCGCGATGCGATGTACTCCCATCCCCCATTCATACACTACAGAAATGTTCTAAATGGGGGCAAAATTTGTTGTGATAACATCAGTGATGTAGATTTTCAATTATTTAGGATACGAGAACGTTACACGGATGCGGATGTATAGTTATATCCAGAGTGTGTCCAGATCAATGTGACAGCAAAAAAATGGGCATTGTTGCCAAACATGTCACATGTGCAATGGTAGAGAATCTTTAAAAGGGGAAGGTATATAACAAAGATAATACTATCTTTCCAGTTACTCCAAAAGTAAACATTTTTGCAAACAGTAAGTCTTGCTGTACTTCGGAAAATGCGGACTTGTAGTCTATAAAGGCCGCATACAGCTTGCGTTGGTTAATCAGATGTATGGAGATGATGCTATGGAGGGAGAAAATGTTATCCACACAGCCCCGCCCTGGCCTGAAGCCAGCCTGTGCTTCGGAAAATACTCTGTTGTCTTCACTCCATATTAAAAATAACAATTAAAAATAACAAAGTTACATTTCGCCGTGTTTTTGTAGCAATGAAACAACTGCTTCATTAGAATCATTAGACTCACGTGGTCTGTATGGTAGCATGCCCATCCCGTAGCATGCCTCTCAACCCTCTCACATATCAGATGGGCGAGAACAGGCACAATACCACTGGACTCACGTGGTCTGTATCGTAGCATGCCCATCCCGTAGTATGCCTCTCAGCCCTCTCACATATCAGATGGGCGAGAACAGGCACAATACCATCACTGGACTCACGTGGTCTGTATCGTAGCATGCCCATCCCGTAGTATGCCTCTCAGCCATCAGATGGGCGAGAAAAGGCACAATACTTCTCAGTTACCCCTGGACTAACCGTGCCCCAAAGTTTCTCAAGGTAGAAAGACACTGCCCTCACGTCACGTGACACGTGAACTTATGTGACATTACGGGGTCTCTCACGCCGTGGGGCGTCAGTGTAGCTATCGTGAACCAAATCACCTATATTTGAACCACATTTTTTGACAAGACTCCCCATGAGCTCATGTGACGTGAGGGCAGCGTGTTTCTACCTAGATATGTTCTGAATTATATTCTTTAATAGGTTTATTTTGAAATTATAGGTACAAAATAGTCTCAATATCACCTATGAATGAAATCTAGATTATCCAGTTATAGGTACTAGTACCTAATCTTATTCATCTGCTAATTGTAGGTACAAACGTGTTATCTGTTTGTATGAGAAGTAACCCTACCTATAGTTCATCCAGATCAATGTGACAGCAATGAGTCATCAACCCAAAATCAACCCAAAATCAAGGAACCAATCAGATTGCAGGAAATCCTTACATTGTTGCAATTGAGGTAAAGGTCTATTTTTGATAAACTCCCTCTTTTAAAATGCAGAGGTAGCTCTAAGTTCAGAGGTTGGATTGCAGAACAGGTAAGGTGGATATCGTCTTACCTGACTTTGTTTCACTGTCGGAGGAAGCACTGTGCAATATACCTTTTGCCCAAGCAGTCTACAAAAGGTCTGGTATTCTTTTACAATAAACTTTGTTACTTTCAGTATTTTTCTCAACAACCAGAAAAAAAAAACCCATCAAAATCGATCTAGTTTCAGATATGAAAGTTGAACCGGATGAAATGAACCTACCTGTAATATATTCCTGTGATGGGCGTAACAAATATGAAAGTTGAAAACAATCTACTAAGTACCTGTAATATATTCCTGTGATGGGAAGTATTGCATGTGTTGGGACAGCTCTTCAACGTAGTCCACGGAGGATTTGGTGCTGTGATAGTTGAATCCGATGTGATGAATGTTGGTGGATATCGCCTTACCTGACTTTGTTTCACTGTCGGAGGAAGCACTGTGCAATATACCTTCCCCTTTTAAAGATTCTCTACCATTGCACATGTGACATGTTTGGCAACAATGCCTATTTTTTTGCTGTCACATTGATCTGGACACACTATATTCTATAATACATAATACCTGCTTTACCTACCAAAATCCGTGGCCCAGACATATTACCTATAGGTAATTAATTATAATAAATTCCTACCTAACGAGCTTGATATTCGATACTCAGAAAGCATAAAAAAATATTTATAATTATAAGCATGTTTTATTATTATTCTTGAGTATTATTATTATTATTTTTTAGTGGAGAAGGATGAATGTTAGAGATTTCAGCGTACATTTCTGAACTGATGGGAGATTGAGAGAGGAGGCGGAGGTATTGAAAGATGATGTCCATGATGTGCTGGATCTGATCCACACCTGAGCGAGGGTAATGGAAAGTCGCGTGGAAATTATACTTGATTTTAATTGATTCTTCTAGTTTCTTAATGAGTTTTTACTTTCCTTAGCCTATAGGAAGGAAAGTATTGCCTTTTTCTTTGAAGAGGTTGGATAGAGGGAATTGTACCTGTAATGCTAAGGTCCTATCGTCCCGAGGACAGAATACTCGTAGAAGAGAGTCCAGCTGTTCCTAGAATGAACCTTTTATCTGTTTAGGTTTTTAAGTAAAGTCAGCCCCGAGCGGGCATTGAACCCGCAACCTTGCGACCAAGGACTTGCAAGCGAGATTTTACTGGAACTGTAGGCAAAAAACGGACTTTCGCGTTGATTGGTTGATTTTAAAACTTTTAGCCAATCAGGATGTAGCAATATCCAAGAATTAAATTCAAACCGAGTTTAACACACAGACTATGGCGCTGGCCATAAGATGATATATTAGGAGTATGAAATAAGGTATATCAAATTTCCTGCAATCTGATTGGTTCCTTCATTTTGGGTTGATGACTCATTGCTGTCACATTGATCTGGATGAACTATAGTTATGTAGTTATATCTTATCTCTATAGTTATATCTTATAACAATACTGACCTGAAGGTTGAAGTTGCGCCTTAGGCTCGTCGAAAATTCTTATCTAACTTTTTTCGTTTCCGAAATGACTGACTGATTATTTTTCCTTAATTTAGGGTGTGGCAGGGTGACAGGGTTCTCCAAATGGAGCTCTTCCACCCCACCACGCCTGGTGAAACGGCCGAGTAATCACCGATCAGCTAGTTTTATTTATATCATTTATAAATGGACAGCATTAAAAAAAGAACCATCCACACTGAGAAGAAAACTATAGGGTGCCGACGGCACCCTATTCCGGCACTCTAATATTGAACTCTTTATATCGGGAAGCTCGACACTATAATATAGCATTCGAACAGTCTATATAAATCAGGGAAAGTAACCCAATAATAGAGTTCTTCCAACCTAAACATGTAGCACCCTGTCACAATTATTTTTCCTCCGTCCATAAGGCAATTCCCCTTATGAATGGTTCTTTGCCTTATGGATGGTTCTTTTCTGCTGAATGCTGTCCAATTATTTGTACTAAATCAACCAGTGTGATTGAACAAAATAAATGATTGCAATGAATATTCAAATGCATAACAATTTAACAATCTTATCGATTCATGCATAACAATGTTATTGCAAATTGTATAAAAGCGTGTCGATTAGTCGAAAATTACAATAAATATATTTATTTTTCCCCTTTTCATTAGAGTGCGTCAGACAGTTTTACCTATCTGTGTTGTGTGTTGTGATATGAACTTTTAGGACGCGTTTCGTTCTTGCTGGCCAAGAATTTGGATCTTTCAATTTGTTGCATAATGTTCCCCTCTGTTTTTTTTTCCAGTGAGTTGGGTCCATACGGTGACGACTCACAGTCGGAAGGTGGCGGCACCTCGAGTGAGTTGACCACGAGTAGTGACTCAGACACGGAACTCACTCCTGAGTCAGACGACGATCAGATCGATCTGGAGTTGCTGCACAGACTGGATGAGATTCACATCAGCAGTCAGTGTGTTGAGGGGGCCAGTGATACGTTGACTCCCAAGGGGCCGCAGAAGACGCACAAGATTCGAAAGCAGGGGAAGTCCTCGAGTGTGCCTTATCAACAGGTGAGTGTGGGGAGCACGGACGTATCTAAGGCCAGCTGCTCACTATCAGGTATCAGGTAGACCTGGCAAGTACACCTGATCAGGTCCGCCGGTCAGGTCTACTTGATAATGTGTGTGTGCTCATCAGGTGTCAGGTATACCTGATAGTGAATGATTGGCCTAAGCTGGGCTCTCGTAGTATTGAATCTAGGTCGTGGGTTCGATTCCCATCCGGGCCGAAATAAAAGGAGGGAAAGGAATTTAAATTGTGTTGAGCATAAAGACCTGGCAAGTACACCTGATCAGGTCCGCCGGTCAGGTCTACTTGATAATGTGTGTGTGCTCATCAGGTGTCAGGTATACCTGATAGGGAGTGACTGGCCTAAGCTGGGCTCTAGTAGTATTGAATCTAGGTCGCGGGTTCGATTCTCATCCGGGCCGAAATAAAAGGAGGGAAAGGAATTTAAATTGTGTTGAGCATAAGTGCTTGGCACAAAACTCCCCGTTAAATACACCACGCTGAATTGTATGACGACTTGGACTCGAACCACCAACCTCCTGATCAAGAGTCCACCGTGCTAACCACTACACCACTGAGGTTGGTGGGGTGAAACACATTCTTAACCGATAAGATCCGTTCTCGGAACGGCTGGCTTTCTCCTATCCTATCCTCCTGTCTTCGATTTTGGAACGATAAGAGCTCCGTTGTTCCAGCCCCTTCGATCAAACCTGCCAAGTACCAAGTGCTAGCACTAATTTTCCTTTTGTTTACCCTACCTTTGACTTTGTTATGCCTATTCTAATCATACACAGGGCCGGATTACCCATATGGCAGACTGCCACGGGCCCCGCGCTTTTGGGGGGCCCACGCTTTGAGAACTTACACTAGATATTATGGGTTAAAAAAAAAAAAAAAAAAAAATGTTGCATGATATTTTGCATGAAAGATGTGCTCACAAACATTAAAACTTCAATGTGTAAAGAACTGAAACGGCAAAATACCTACATTTTGGTAACAAAACTCGTAGTCCGTAGGTAGTGATTGATAACAAGCTCTGCTTATACGGATGGGTATACCATTTGTATGAAAAATGTATGTTATGAGTTTTTTGTCAATCAAATATAAATGGAAACTTGTTAATTAATTAGATAGGTATAATAGAAGTGTTTTCTAGTAGGGAGGGGGGTAGGTCCTGGGGGCCCCGCGCCTTTGAAACTGCCTCGGGCCCCGCGGGGAGCTAATCCGGCCCTGATCATACAGATATTACACACAACACTACCTAGAACACTAGGTACCTAGTATTGATAGATTACAACGTGCAATTTCACGTGACTTATCAATCGTGTTTTGTGTGAATTTTATTTGCATGCACAATGCAGTAGTGCAATTCATTCAACTTTTTATAGTATTCCTTGTTTTGTAGTTCAAAGAGCATCACTTTTTATTGGCAATGATATCATAAAACAATGTGAACAGGGCCGTATATAGAGAAGAGGTTTGACAGAGGGAACTGTAACTGCTATGGTCTTATCGTCCCGAAATCGAAGAGAGAAGGAAGACAGGATAGGAGAAGGAGATGATCTTAAAGACCTAAACTATGCTGGATGGATGGAAGCCGGCTCAAGATTAGGAAAGGATCTTACCAGATCGGAATCTTCAGAAAGAGATCAGTTTCGGTTGAAGGACAAGAAGATAAAAGTATTTGTCGGAAGTTGTCTTCAAAATTTGAAACACGAAACGCGTTTTTTTTTTTCAAAAGGCTAAAATCCGCCCCGGGCGGGAATCGAACCCGCGGCCTAGCGCTTACGAGGCAGACGCACTACCAACTAAGCTAACTAGGCTGGCTAGTCTATCATTTTCATAGGTTTGGTATTCCAGAATTTGCAGCCGATTACGAGCTACTCAAAGTCATCCGTCTACGCGTCCAATATGAGACGGGCCTTAGCGTAGACGCGCGACTTTTAGTAGCGCATCTCCTTATCCGTTCCGAGAACGAACATTATCCCATCAGGATAAAATCCGCCCCGGGCGGGAATCGAACCCGCGGCCTAGCGCTTACAAGGCAGAGGTGCTACCAACCAAGCTAACTAGACTGGCTTTTGAACTTTTAATTCATGCAATATTCCAATCAGCCAATCGCCCAATATCTATGTCCAATTTCAGGCCATCACTATAGCAGTCCATACCTCTTGATTCCAGCGAATCATAGAACCAACATAGCAACATTGGCAACCAGTTTGGAATATTTTGGCTAATAATTAGGTACTTCATGGTGAAGGATTCACATAGCAACTTTGGCAACCAGTTTGGAATATTTCGGCTTGATAATTAGGTACTTCATGGTGAAGGCTTTGAACCGGTCTTGATGAAATTTCATGTTTTGCACCAATCAAAACGGCATTGGTGATTGTACTTGAACCGCGGGAGTGATCAAATTCAGATATCATTGAATATTTATAATTGAAATTTTAGGAACGCCTTTATTGCTTAACCACGCATCACCATACAGGGTAATCTTAACTTTTTGTGGATATGCCAGACCACACTAATTTTCACAAAAAAAAAAGCAGAAGAGAGAAAGAGTAGACGAGTTGATATTTTTAGTGGATGTGCGAAATTACCGAAATTTCTAATTCATTATTTATGAAAGAGGGAAACCAAAGAAAGGATATTGTTTGTTTGATTGGTTTATTTGATTTTGTATTGCAAATTGTAAACAATATTTATTGTTCCTGTTTATTCTATTAGGAACCTCGTAGTCCTGTTGCTACTTCGCGTCGCATAGGTATTTATGTATCCTCTTATGCCACAAGTTTATCAATGACATTAGTAAAGGCCGTAAAGCATTGTAAGCACATTTTATAGCTGCAAACGGACAACTAAGCTTAATGGTTTTATTATTAACTCATTTAAACCGCGGACTGAAGAACGAACATTATCCCATCAGGATAAAATCCGCCCCGGGCGGGAATCGAACCCGCGGCCTAGCGCTTACGAGGCAGACGCACTACCACGTGTTAATGTTTCAAAACTATAACAAAGTCTTGCCCTCAATGATTCACGCAACAAGGAAAAAGGAAATAGTGAATTCTATCACAAATTGTAGATAAATAAATGGATATGCTTTGTTCAACAACATATTGAAGCCCTTATCAAACATTTATGATTTGTGTGGAAAAAACCCCAAATGAATTCCCAGAAAAGACCAAGTATAAATCACCAAAAGAGGGAAGAAGAATAAGAAGGAGGAAAAAAAAAAAAAAACAATGGAATAGGGTGGACATGGTTCTGTCTGAATCACTCAATGATCCTGGATTCTGTATTTGATTTCTATTCCAGGGATCCTCAGTATTGCGTCATGTGGTCTATCCTCAGTCAGGAGGTAGGGCGCACTCAGGTTATGATGGAGAAGATCATAGGGTGGACATGGTTCTGTCTGAATCACTCAATGATCCTGGATTCCGCACGAATCTGCTGTACACACTGCAAGCCGAGGTGGAACAATATCCCAAACCGATCACACCTCCTCTGTCAAGCTCAGGTAAGCTATAGATAGGACAACCTAGCCTAGCCTTCAGTAGTCATTTGGCTAGATTTTTGAACAATAAGTTCAACGACAATGCCTTAAAGTTCAAATTTTAAATTCCAAAAA
>NW_007377487.1:0-131704 GCF_000475195.1 Diaphorina citri | reverse complement strand
TTTTTTTTTTTAAAGATGAGTGTTCCACCGCCGTTTTTATTTCGTAGCAATGAAACAACTGCTACATTAGACGCATGTGACCTGTGTCGTAGCATGCCCATCCCGTAGTATGCCTCTCATCAGATGGGCGAGAAGAGACACAATACTTCCCATTTAGGTGCTGGGTCAACACGACACCAGAAAGAAACCCGTTGAAATATTTGCAATCGAAAAACGAGTTCAAATTTTTGTCGATGGTGGGATTCGAACCCGGGACCTTCACGCGTTACTTTTCTAATATAAATCTAGCAGGGAGCTCGTGGAGAATTACAGACAAATAAAATGAAATGTCTGAAGAAAATGACTTTAAATAAAATGCCATGGACCTGAGCTGTTTCCTCCTCAGTCGACACAAACTTGAGCACTCTGGTACTGCTTGCACGCCGGAGGTCCCGGTTCGATTCCCGGCGGGGTGGAAGTTTCTTCGGCTCTGTGCTTGATATTCGGGGTGAACCCAACCTCGTGAGGACAATTGAGTAGCTTCTCATACGAGTAGCCATCAGTGGCGTGTGAAAAATTGATTGAACGTGGAAATTGATTGATTCAACAGAAGGCTCTGCTTTACCACGAATAAATTCACGATTTGATTATGATTTAAATCTCGTTTTCTTCTCTTCTATTCCAGGTGACCAATATATCCCGAACAATCATCTCCACTATCATCTCAACCCTAGTGGAACCAACATCTCCACTAATCTCCTCTCTCCTCCCATCTCTGATGCCTCACCCCAAGGTAAGTAATAATCATCTCCACTCTAGTGGAACCAACATCTCCACTAATCTCCTCTCCCCTCCCATCTCTGATGCCTCACCACAAGGTAAGTAATAATCATCTCCAATCTAGTGGAACCAACATCTCCACTAATCTCCTCTCCCCTCCCATCTCTGATGCCTCACCCCAAGGTAAGTAATAATCATCTCCAATCTAGTGGAACCAACATCTCCACTAATCTCCTCTCCCCTCCCATCTCTGATGCCTCACCCCAAGGTAAGTAATAATCATCTCCAATCTAGTGGAACCAACATCTCCACTAATCTCCTCTCCCCTCCCATCTCTGATGCCTCACCCCAAGGTAAGTAATAATCATCTCCAATCTAGTGGAACCAACATCTCCACTAATCTCCTCTCCCCTCCCATCTCTGATGCCTCACCCCAAGGTAAGTAATAATCATCTCCAATCTAGTGGAACCAACATCTCCACTAATCTCCTCTCCCCTCCCATCTCTGATGCCTCACCCCAAGGTAAGTAATAATCATCTCCAATCTAGTGGAACCAACATCTCCACTAATCTCCTCTCCCCTCCCATCTCTGATGCCTCACCCCAAGGTAAGTAATAATCATCTCCAATCTAGTGGAACCAACATCTCCACTAATCTCCTCTCCCCTCCCATCTCTGATGCCTCACCCCAAGGTAAGTAATAATCATCTCCAATCTAGTGGAACCAACATCTCCACTAATCTCCTCTCCCCTCCCATCTCTGATGCCTCACCCCAAGGTAAGTAATAATCATCTCCAATCTAGTGGAACCAACATCTCCACTAATCTCCTCTCCCCTCCCATCTCTGATGCCTCACCCCAAGGTAAGTAATAATCATCTCCAATCTAGTGGAACCAACATCTCCACTAATCTCCTCTCCCCTCCCATCTCTGATGCCTCACCCCAAGGTAAGTAATAATCATCTCCAATCTAGTGGAACCAACATCTCCACTAATCTCCTCTCCCCTCCCATCTCTGATGCCTCACCCCAAGGTAAGTAATAATCATCTCCAATCTAGTGGAACCAACATCTCCACTAATCTCCTCTCCCCTCCCATCTCTGATGCCTCACCCCAAGGTAAGTAATAATCATCTCCAATCTAGTGGAACCAACATCTCCACTAATCTCCTCTCCCCTCCCATCTCTGATGCCTCACCCCAAGGTAAGTAATAATCATCTCCAATCTAGTGGAACCAACATCTCCACTAATCTCCTCTCCCCTCCCATCTCTGATGCCTCACCCCAAGGTAAGTAATAATCATCTCCAATCTAGTGGAACCAACATCTCCACTAATCTCCTCTCCCCTCCCATCTCTGATGCCTCACCCCAAGGTAAGTAATAATCATCTCCAATCTAGTGGAACCAACATCTCCACTAATCTCCTCTCCCCTCCCATCTCTGATGCCTCACCCCAAGGTAAGTAATAATCATCTCCAATCTAGTGGAACCAACATCTCCACTAATCTCCTCTCCCCTCCCATCTCTGATGCCTCACCCCAAGGTAAGTAATAATCATCTCCAATCTAGTGGAACCAACATCTCCACTAATCTCCTCTCCCCTCCCATCTCTGATGCCTCACCCCAAGGTAAGTAATAATCATCTCCAATCTAGTGGAACCAACATCTCCACTAATCTCCTCTCCCCTCCCATCTCTGATGCCTCACCCCAAGGTAAGTAATAATCATCTCCAATCTAGTGGAACCAACCCCCCTCCCTCTCCTCTTGGCATTAGAGACCAGCCGTTGTGTGAATAGTGAGTAATTTTAAGTCCTTTCATACATGAAGTTGACAAAAATAATAATAATAAAAAATAATTATATTAATAAAAAGATAAAACAATAATAATAAATAGAGAAAGGAAAAAAAGGATGGGAAAAAATGTCAGTACTGACCGCTTTCTAATACAAAGGCGCATTAGAAAGCACATTCTTTTACATCTATGCCTATCCAAGAACGGACAAGAAGTCCAAGAACGGACAAGTTTGGTGATAAAATTTCCGCCCTGGCAGGGATTCGAACCCAGCACCTCCAGGTTGAGACTCGGTGCTCAAACTTATTGAATACGAGGGTCTAGTGAAAGTAAACAGTAACGTATCGAATGCACTTGAATTTAACTTCTTCACATGGGTGTCCTTAGGTACTAGTTTTTTTCGGTGTTGCCCAAGTGGTTATCTGTTTGGCTCATTTGAATATTATAGACAGGTTGTGGTTGTCTAAATTGGTTAGGAGTATAGAGGAGGTCTGTATTATAGGTATCACCAAATTCAGTAGGTGTAGGTATTAAACCAAATTGAAAATTATGTTTGAATTTGGAAATTGGCATGCACCAAAAAAATGATATAGAAGATGAAGATACCTAACAAATAATCGAAAGTAATGAAACCAACATGAAAAGTATAAATATACGAGTATGAGATAGGTATATATTTAATGCATAATGCCAATATAATAAAGGTAACAAAACGTGAAAAAAAGAAGGTTAAAATTAAATAAATATTAGTTCAATGACTCATTTAATAAACTTTCACCCAGGAAAAAAACAAAAAATTAGCTGTTAGCACACAAAGATTTTCCTAAGAAGAACCAAAATAATTTTGTTAGTGACACAGGAAATAACTAGAGAGAATTATACAATATACAATCTAGGCTAGTATAAAGTTGTATAATGTGACAATTTTAATAAAATAAGACCAACTGTAATAATTTGACAGCCCTATTTTCAAAGGCTCTTGGTTGAAATTGAGCTTCTAAAAAATTTCACAAAATTGATGGCAAATAACAAAACAAATTTAAATTAGACTAGGTAGGTAATGTTTTTTAGGGTATGTGCAATTCAAACTGTATTTGAAAGCTGATAAGTGTTCAGTTTTAGCAATATAAATTCATTCTGATTTGTGAACGATACAAAAACTTGATTCTTAAGTTGGCCCAAGACTGTTCTCAAAACGCAAAATTCAAGATCAATACGTGCAATTCAAACTGTATTTGAAAGCTGATAAGTGTTCAGTTTTAGCAATATAAATTCATTCTGATTTGTGAACGATACAAAAACTTGAGTCTTAATTTTGCCCAACACTGTTCTCAAAACGCGAAATTCAAGATCAATACCTAGAGAATATTATTGACCAGTATGTGAGATGTGAGATATCGTTGATGACATATGAAACGTTTGAAGTTATTGGCAAGACATTGGCCGGGCACAAATGGTTTTCCAATCTGACTTTCTTCAGACATTTGTGGTTCAATAAGTACATTGCTCTCAAATTTACGATTGCTTGTTCAGAATTTTCTTTTTTCAGCAATTGCACTTTCCAACATTGTACTATCCTCAAAAGAAGGAAGCCTTAAGTTGGGCCTCAGTGAATTAGCAATGGTGCCTTATTTGATATTTTCTCAACCGTAGTGAATTGGTATTTATGCATTTTGGCAACATGGTGTAACAATATTTCATTGAAAACATTCCTCCTACTATGATTCAGACTGACTATAAATGGTATCCAGTTGAAGACCTATGTTATTACTATTTTAATTTACCTACTTTGTTTACTTTAGATATTTCAATGTCAAGTAGTCATATAGGTATATTTTTAATTGCCAGTAGGTAGATACCTGTGAGTAGGTATTATGTATTGTTTATTTTCTGCATTTTATAATAATAATGGAGCAGTTGCAAATGGGTAAAAATTATGAATAAATGGTCGATTCCTATGTAAAAAGTTCGGAAAAATCCAAATCTGAGGTCAAAACTCCGAAAAAATAACTGTAAACGATCGAAAATTCAATTTTTATTTTCCGTTCTAATGAAGATGTGTGACGTCAGACTTAACGCAGTTGCTATTTTCGTCCGCTAGGTAGCGCCAGTATGCAAGCGCGCTAGCGGAGGAGCAGAAAGAACTGCGCAGAAACGTATGCGCACAAACACATTAATGCGTTGCCTGCAAGGGAGCTTTGCTCGGGACATTTGATGTGACGTCATCGCCTACGGGAGCGTATGCCGTGACGTCAAAGTTCACTATTTACCGGCATTTTTTTAATCGATTTATCTCGGGATCTAAAAGTCGTAGAAGAAAAAGAAAAAATCCGTTGGTCCTCATTTTTTCTGCTACATGACTTTGATACATCACCCAAGTAAGCGCAACTGATCTATTATCATCACTTAAAAATAATTTATTACCTACAGAATGTTTTGTATTCTGATTGAGTTCTGCTATTTTACCTTCTATTCTCATCGTGGCTCGGTGGTCTAGGGGTATGATTCTCGCTTAGGGTGCGAGAGGTCCCGGGTTCAAATCCCGGCCGAGCCCAAATTTTTGATGATTTTATCACATTTACTTTCCAGATGGATAGATTACTTTTCCAATTAGACAAATATCCATCATTTGACACTTGAGTAAGAAAATACTCAGTAAAAGAAGAAGATATTAATTGCTCATGGAATCTCCAAACAGTGTTAGCCACCAGGGGAAAAATCTCCACATTATTATTTCAGAATCTATTACCTTGGGCTGGAAGGAAAATTCTGATCGAAAATTTTCCTATCGAAGAATTTTCTCGTTTTTTATATTTTGTAAAGTTACCCGAGACAAGAGGAGTCTCTGTTCGTTCAGACATTACCTGAGGCAATAGTTATGTCGGATTCTATCCTACATATATGAACTTATACTAATTTTATTATACTGATGAAAGTCACGTTGTGTCCATTAGCTAAATATTATCATCACCAGTGTGCATGTTTTCCTGAATTTTCCTAATTATCTTATTATACCTGTTTTCCCAATTATATTTCCCAACTTGATTGATTTTTCTTCTTTATTTTCTGTTTGCAGACGATAGTGCAGTGCTGGCGTCTCATAAGTCTTTGGTCCGTAGAGTCTTCAATCCAATGGACATCCAAAGGCGTGAGATTTTGAAGATCCCGAGTGACTTCATGTAACGAGATTCAAGATGTATTTTGTGGAGCTGGATGTGTCGATTCGGCATAAAATTCTCAGGTTAGTCTAAAGCTCTGGACGCATGGGTCTTCTAACGAGACCGTACCACAGTTGACCGCCGCAAATCGGTGCAGAAATATCAAAGAAATATACGTAATACTATGAGAGCGAGAAATCAACGAGTGACTTCATGTAACGAGATTCAAGATGTATTTTGTGGAGCTGGATGTGTCGATTCGGCATAAAATTCTCAGGTTAGTCTAAAGCCCTGGACGCATGGGTCTTCTAACGAGACTGTACCACAGTTGACCGCCGCAAATCGGTGCAGAAATAACAAAGAAATATACGTAATACTATGAGAGCGAGAAATCATCTGATAAACTATAAAAGTACCCAGCCTTATTTCAGACATAATGGTAAACCTACATACCTTCAGACATATTACAAAAACGACTAAAGCAAACGTCATACGTGTAGTTGAATAAATTATAAAGAAAGAATTCGCCATAGGAATCGAAAGGGTTACGCATGACTACATCACCCAGCTACAATATAAAACTCACAATAAAATAAACATCCAAGACAGGCAAAAAATAAAATGGTGCCTTCACATGAGTAATCAGCCAGTTGTGTATTCTAAGCAGGGAGTAGGTGTAGCCTTGGTAGTTTGGCGCGCAAATATTGGCCGAGGAATCAGCAGGCAAATACCAAGGACACCCAGATCATAATATAATTGATATGAGACTTTATAGTGGGGAGAATACGCAAAGAGGGGCAAAACTGAGCAAAATAATCAGACAGTATAATAAAACTAAAAAAAAAAAGAAGGAGAAGAAAAAGTGGGGGCAAGAATTGTTTGAGGGGCAAAACCGGGTCCAACGTTGCCATTTTGCCTGATGCCCGAGGAGGTAGCAACCGACAATAATAACCTATCTCAATGTGTTTTCTAGTTCCTCTTCTCTTTGGACACAGGGGTGATTTTACAGAGTTTTTATTTTGCTGGTATGCTTAGAATCTTGGTATGCTGAACTGTGGCTACTCAGCAAAAAAGTTCAATATACCTACTATCTCTACAATTTCACGAAATACTTAGAACCTTAAGGAAACAGAAAATGGGTACAAAACATCGAGATTAACTAACAACTGATCAAAGACCATTTGTCTGTTTCCTATCTAGATGTTAACCATCGTGCATCGGACAGTTTTCAATAGGTCAGGTGCTTAATTGAAGATTTGTGAAATAAACCGCAACTTCATTCCACACTAATTCGCAAATCTTGGTCGCAGTTGCTATTTTTGTCCGCTAGGTAGCGCCACTATGCAAGCACGCTAGCGGCGGAGCAGAAAGAACTGCGCAGAAACGTATGCGCACAAACACATTAATGCGTTGCCTGCAAGGGAGCTTTTCTCGGGACATTTGATGTGACGTCATCGCCTACGGGAGCGTATGCCGTGACGTCAAAGTTTACGATTTGCCGGTATTTTTTAAATCGATTTATCTCGGGATCTAGAAGTCGTAGAAGAAAAAGGAAAATTCCGTTGGTTCTCATTTTTACTGCTCTATGACTTTGAAACACCACCCAAGTAAGCGCAACTGATCTATTGCTCATGGAATCTCCAAACAGTGTTAGCAACCAGGGGAAAAATCTCCACATTATTATTTCAGAATCTGTTACCTTGAGCTGGAAGGAAAATTCTGATCGAAAATTTTCCTATCGAAGAATTTTCTCGTTTTTTATATTTTGTAAAGTTACCCAAGACAAGAGGAGTCTCTGTTCGTTCAGACATTACCTGAGGCAATAGTTATGTCGGATTCTATCCTACATATATGAACTTATACTAATTATACTGATGAAAGTCACGTTGTGTCCATTAGCTAAATATTATCATCACCAGTGTGCATGTTTTCCTGAATTTTCCTAATTATCTTATTATACCTGTTTTCCCAATTATATTTCCCAACTTGATTGATTTTTCTTCTTTATTTTCTGTTTGCAGACGATATGCAGTGCTGGGGTCTCATAAGTCTTTGGTCCGTAGTCTTCAATCCAATGGAAAGACAAGAGGAGTCTCTGTTCGTTCAGACATTACCTGAGGCAATAGTTATGTCGGATTCTATCCTACATATATGAACTTATACTAAAGTATACTTAAGATTTAAATATTTACCTAATACTAAATAATTACCTACCTACCTAAAAAATCTAGATATATACTATTGTGTTACAGAAATAGAATAATACAAGGGAATAAGTATGCTGAATATCTTTGGGTTGGGTTGCTTCTATTCATTCCCATAGTAAATAATTTGATATTTAGTGAAGGTCGTTTTTTTAATTTAGAGAATAGCATCTCCTTGCTTATTCGAAGAGACTAGCAACATTCTTTCAATTTTGTTAGCAGAAAACCCCTTCATTATTCATTTGGCTTTTGCCGTAGTATTGTGTACCGTGATAGTAGAAAGCACTCTAACTGAGAAAGACCGAATTATGTATCTTGTCTGGTCTGGTTTGTATGAAAATCACTTGGTTTGGTCAATTAGATTCTACGCAACAGTGGATTCCCAATTAAACAATGTTAATTGTGCATTTATGCATTCCAATGAATTATTTGATTGAAGTGTTCACCTATTTTAAGTCCTTTTGAATTTCTCATAATTGTTAAATTAATATTAATTAAATTTGAAGAGTTGTATGCAAATGCTAGATATGAATATTATGCAAATTATGAATGCAGTAGAATGCATAGATTTGAATCACGGTTAAGTTAAGTTAGGTATTCAAAATACCGATTTAAATTTAAATGACGTAGGTACCCATCTTAAAGAATTTAGGGAATCAAAAATAAAATGGTTTTAAATATTCACAGGAAATTGAATTTTTAGTACATAGCTTTATATTATACACTGAAAATTGTTAATTAATAAAATATGACTACATTTGATTGTTGGTTTAAAATGATTTATTAAATTCCATATTTTAACTTAAATCCATGATTAGCTCCTAGTTGGGGGAAGATGTTATCCTGAAATCGTCTGTCTGTCTAAAAGGCGACACTGATGACTTCGCAGTTCGCAGCAAAAACTCCGCGTGTTAAAATTCGCGAATTACACCAAGTACCTATGTTCTCATAAAAGCAAACACTCCCAACTCAACACATTTCACTCCATTTTTTACTATTACTGTTGTTTTTTTTTTTTTTTTTTTTTTTTTTAGAACATCATAACCTGAGGAAGCCTGGAAAACATGATAACATAAGAGGACACAGGAGAATCAGGAGATAAAACAAAAACTAGAACACTTCAAGGTCATTGAATAGATTTACGAAAATCATTTGATAGGACATCTCGATTTGTGAGGACCTTGCAATAATTAGTCTGGAAGTTTAAGATCCAGGATCAATCACCTATAGAAACGTGGAAACCAAGTGTTTTGCATACAATCATAAATTTGCAAATATACCTACATAACTTAGACAGTTCAATCAAGTGTACCGATTTCTGCATATGTTATTTTAACAATGAATGCCATTATCCAGTCAATTGTGTGATTGTTGTGCCATTTTCGTCCTCGTGTCTGTATTGTGTTCAATAAACTTTTAATTAATTGATCTACTACGTGCGAGTATTTTCTAAATATTCAAATTTTCCTGACGCGGCGGCGACAATGAAATTTTCGTTAAATAATTCATGTTAGATGATGTTAGGTACCTTATTCTTGACATTGAATTTCAATGGTTTTGACTTTATATGACATTAACATTGGCGAAAACGATCTACTACGTGCGAGTATTTTCTAAATATTCAAATTTTCCTGACGCGGCGGCGACAATGAAATTTTCGTTAAATAATTCATGTTAGGTACCTTATTCTTGACATTGAATTTCAATGGTTTTGACTTTATATGACATCAACATTGGCGAAAAAAATGGACATAGATTAGTCACTATTCAAATTTCCAATCATTAAAAGATTCAAATAATTAACGTTCTAGTGTGCAAGTGGTATTTTAGTAGGAATTGTTGCAAGTGATTGATTTGTTGTAATTATCGTTTTAATATTTTTATTTGGCACTTTCTTTTTAATATTTTTGCAATTTTAAACTAATCAACGGAAAAACAACTTCTGTGTTTAAAAATTAAATATTTACTTACCTATCTAAAAAAAGCAGTTTATGTTATTTTGGATTCGGAAAATATCTGGACATTAAAAAGGTAAGTCTTTGAAACCATGAAATTGAAGACCTAACTTGTATAGAAAATGGGTGAAAACTGAGGCAACATTGTAGATTTATTATGGAACATTAATATTAATACCTAGTAATAAGTAAATGTCTGTTTTATAAATTTACCAAAATAACCAAGAAGGACAGAGGTGGAAAATCCCGAGTGTAAAAGAATTTGGAGTTGAGCGACCTGCGTCTCCACTTAATAGGATTTTAAAAAGAAATGGAAAAAAAGGGATTCTGGACATAGAGCAATATAAACTCAATGAAGCTTCCTAATATCTGAAGGGTTCGTTTCACAATAAATTGCATTATGAGTTGTTTGGTAATTTCATACGATGCTGAACTGAAGTTATCAAAAAAGTTCAAACTATGAACGTACCACTATCAGAAGTAAGTCTGAGCACATTGTGTCCCATTCTGATACAAAAACATGGAAACCAAGTCAAAGAACTCAAAATAAGAGACAATATGGCTGGGGCTTTGTTTGAGACAAAATGTGGGAAGACGAAATACGTCTAGAAACTTTTTAAACGAAAAAAATATCTACTAATATCATAAATAAGCAATGTTTAAGCCCATTGTTATTGTACGTTTTCCTTTTTTATCAAAAACTAAAATAGCCAACACATTTTGGATTTGAAGAAGTATGACAATTAGATTCGGACCATTGAGTCTGTGACAAGAAATGCGCTATGGAAGTGTGTTGATATGATTCAAGTTGTTTGGGATCACACTCCATTGCCTTTTTTTATCAAAAACTAAAATAGCCAACACATTTTGGATTTGAAGAAGTATGACAATTAGATTCGGACCATTGAGTCTGTGACAAGAACTGGGCTATGGAAGTGTGTTGATATGATTCAAGTTGTTAGGGATCACACTCCATTGCCCTTGGAGCCCATTACAAATGTCACCAACTCATCAGATCATTGCATCCCGGGGATTTTGTTTTCATCCCGAATTAAAGTTATGAGAATTTAAAAGGTTGGCGGAGACCTTATTGAAAGCGTCTTGGTCAATAGGGTTTGTTAAAGAGAAGCATAAGTTGATGAATGAGAAACACTCTCTGTAGTCACAAAGTACATAGTTACAGATATCAGACATATGCAGACTTAGCTAGACAGTCTAGACACTTTTTTTTTTCAAATGATTTATCTCTCTTATGTAAATCTAATCGATGAAAATTACCCAAGTTTTCCTTATTTCATTACTCTAATATAAAATCTTCAACAGGCATCTTTAATTAAAAATAGAGAGGAAAAAACAATACCCTCATGGGTAGGTATGTAGGTATAATTATTTGAAGAGACAATTGAGAGATTGAGCTATTGAGGACTTACCTTTTTAATGTCCAGATATTTTCCGAATCCAAAATAACATAAACTGCTTTTTTTAGATAGGATATGAGACTTTATAGTGGGGAGAATACGCAAAGAGGGGCAAAACTGAGCAAAATAATCAGACAGTATAATAAAACTAAAAAAAAAAGAAGGAGAAGAAAAAGTGGGGGCAAGAATTGTATGAGGGCAAAACCGGGTCCAACGTTGCCATTTTGCCTGATGCCCGAGGAGGTAGCACCTGACAATAATAACCTATCTCAATGTGTTTTCTAGTTCCTCTTCTCTTTGGACACAGGGGTGATTTTACAGAGTTTTTATTTTGCTGGTATGCTTAGAATCTTGGTATGCTGAACTGTGACTACTCAGCAAAAAAGTTCAATATACCTACTATCTCTACAGTTTCACGAAATACTTAGAACCTTAAGGAAACAGAAAATGGGTACAAAACATCGAGATTAACTAACAACTGATCAAAGACCATTTGGCTATTTCCTATCTAGATGTTAACTGGTTTCTTTAACCATCGTGCATCGGACAGTTTTCAATAGGTCAGGTGCTTGATTGAAGATTTGTGAAATATTCCACACTAATTCGCATTCCACACTAATTCGCAAATCTTGGCGGGCCCTAGTTCATTAGATTCTGAAATATGCCCTCCCTTGATCCTAAAATCACCCCTGATCCCGCCTTGTTGCCGCGAATACTCTGCTAAAAGTGAACGACCTATCTTACTAAGTTTTACGTTGTTTTCATTGGCTGCGAACATTTTGCCTGAAACTTGGGTGAGGCATGAGGCACGCATCTTCCATTTTATTTCTGCCTGACTCACTTCCGCCGAATTCTTGTTCAGAATTAATATTAAATTGATTAAATTACTAATTTCTTTAATTTAAATTGTAGAAAAGAAGAACACAATAACTTTTACTCTTCACAGTTGGGGGAGGGGTTTTTTATTGTTTATTCAAACAGACATGTTTCGCCATTGCTGGCATCATCAGTGTAAACTGTAAAAAATTGCACATAAGAAAAAGAAAACTAACAAAAAAGGGGAACAAACTGTGAAGAGTAAAAGTTATTGTGTTCTTCTTTTCAAGATGAATCTTCACAAAGTTACATCAGAATCTATACATGTTTCGCCATTGCTGGCATCATCAGTGTAAACTGTAAAAAATTGCACATAAGAAAAAGAAAGCTAACAAAAAAGCTCCCCCAACTGTGAAGAGTAAAAGTTATTGTGTTCTTCTTTTCAAGATGAATCTTCACAAAGTTACATCAGAATCTATCAATACATTATACATAAAGTAATTATTGTACTTTCTGCTCATTTGAAAAATATGTTGTTGTTTTCAAATGCTCGGAGTTGACTATTAGGTCATTTTTAAATTTTTTTTTTTTTTTTTTTTTTTTTTTTTCTCCCCCACCAACAGTAGAGAAGCTTTTCAATTGCATCTTGCATGCCAAATAGAAGTTGTACCTTTATTTTTCTTCGATTGCAGGTTTTCTAAACAAACCAAAAACATGAAATCTCCTCCGTCAATGTTGTTGATGCAAAGGACGGTAAATATTTACCACGAGCCGCTCAAGTGATGTAAGATGCAATGGGAAAGGTTCTCTAGTCCTAGGAATCAAGTGATAAGAATATCAACACTGCCCAGGCTTTGCGATGTGAGAAGTGACGAATTTTATCACATCAAAATGACAAACTAAAACCTTGACCATTAGAGAATATTATTGACCAGTATGTGAGATGTGAGATATCGTTGATGACATATGAAACGTTTGAAGTTATTGGCAAGACATTGGCCGGACACAAATGGTTTTCCAATCTGACTTTCTTCAGACATTTGTGGTTCAATACATTGCTCTCAAATTTACGATAGCTTGTTCAGAATTTTCTTGTTTCAGCAATAATTGCACTTTCCAACATTGTACTATCCTCAAAAGAAGGAAGCCTTAGGTTGGGCCTCAGTGAATTAGCAATGGTGCCTTATTTGATATTTTCTCAACCGTAGTGAATTGGTATTTATGCATTTTGGCAACATGGTGTAACAATATTTCATTGAAAATATTCCTCCTACTATGATTCAGACTGACTATAAATGGTATCCATTTGAAGACCTATGTTATTAGTGTTATTACTATTTTAATTTACCTACTTTGTTTACTTTAGATATTTCAATGTCAAGTAGTCATATAGGTATATTTTTAATTGCCAGTAGGTAGATACCTGTGAGTTGTGAGTAGGTATTATGTAGATATTGTTTATTTTCTGCATTTTATAATAATAATAATTTATTATCATCACTTAAAAATAATTTATTACTTACAGAATATTTTGTATTCTGATTGAGTTCTGCTATTTTACCTTCTATTCTCATCGTGGCTCGGTGGTCTAGGGGTATGATTCTCGCTTAGGGTGCGAGAGGTCCCGGGTTCAAATCCCGGCCGAGCCCAAATTTTTGGTGATTTTATCACGTTTACTTTCATACTTGTGTAGTCTGAGGCCAGAGAATTCGCCATTCATGAATTTTTGCTGAGTTCAGTTTTTGCTAATCAGTCGTGAGACTGTGGTCGCGTGTTGTCTTGGGAGTATTTGCTATATGAGGAGAACATGGTGTAATTCGCGAATTTTTACACGCGGAGTTTTTGCTGTGAAGTCATCACTGTCGCCTTTTGGACGAGTGATTTGAGAATATGCACCCCCAACAAGGAGCTAATCATGGATTTAAGTAAAACATTGAATTTATTGAATCATTTTAATTTTAAATTAACAATTAAATGTAATCATATTTTATTAATTATCGATTCAGTATATAATATAAAGCTATGTTTGTACGAAAAACTAAAAATTCAATTTCCTGTGAATATTTCAACCCATTTTATTTTTGATTCCCTGAATTCTTGAAGATGGGTACTTGGGTACCTACATCATTTTTAAATTTAAATCTGTATAGTAAATACCTAACTTAAATTGACCGTGATTCAAATCTTTGCATTCTACTGCATTCATAATTTGCATAATATTAATTTCTACCGTTTGCATACAACTCTTCAAAATTAATTAATATTTAATTCACAATTATGAGAATTTTAAAACGACTTGGAATAGGTGAACACTTGGAATTCATTGGAATGCATAAATGCACAATTAACATTGTTTAATTAGGAATCCACTATTGCCTAGAATCTAATTGACCAAACCAAGTGATTTTCATACATACCAGACTTGATATACCCAGTTATAGTGTTACCCAGTAATAGTGCTTTCTATTATGCTACAAAATAACATGGCAAAGGCCAAATTAATAAATGGAGGGGTTTTCTGCTGAAAACATTGAAAGCCAGCGTTGACCAAGGACTCCAAGGAGATGCTACTCTTTCAATACGGTTGGCACCTCTACTAAATATTAAATACTTTATATTTATCTAATGCTAATTGTCTCATTGGAATGAATTTCAGCAACCAGACCCAGAGATATTCAGCATACTTTCAAGCAACCAGACCACGTAAGTGTAAACTTATTTTGGACACAAACATACATGGACTTGAAACAGTTTTTTAACTACTTGATGGTTTTTTTTTTAAGTTTGATAGAGGGAACTGTAATTTCTATGGTCTTATCGTCCCGAAATCTAAGAGAGAAGGAAGACAGAATAGGAGAAAGCCAGCCGTTCCGAGAAAGAACATTATCCGTTCAGGATCCGCCCCGGGGGAATCGAATCCGCAGCCTAGCGCTTACAAGGCAGAGGCGCTACCAACCAAGCTAACTATACTGGCTTTTGAACTTTTAATTCACGCAATATTCCAATCAGCCAATCGCCCAATATTCATGTCCAATTTCAAGTCATCACTATAGCAGTCCATACGCCATATCTCTTGATTCCAGCGAATCATAGAACATAGCAACTACTTATGTCTTATATTATATTATAAAAACTCTGTAAATAGACCTTGCCAAAAGGCCTATTATATCTAAAATAAATAAATAAATAAATACTCCCAAGCGAACAGATCACGTAAGTGTGAATTTTTTTTTTTAGACAAACATACATGGACTTGAAACAGATTTTTAACTACTTGATCTTGATGATTTTTTAAGAGGTTTGACAGAGGGAACTGTAACTACTAGAGTCTTATCTTTTCGAAATCGAAGAGAGAAGAAAGACAGGATAGGAGACAGCCAGGCGTTCCGAGAAAGAACATTATCCGTTCAGGATAAAATCCGCCCCGGGGGAATCGAATCCGCAGTCTAGCGCTTACAAGGCAGAGGCGCTACCAACCAAGCTAACTAGACTGGCTTTTGAACTTTTAATTCACGCAATATTCCAATCAGTCAATCGCCCAATATCTATGTCCAATTTCAGGCCATCACTATAGCAGTCCATACGCCATATCTCTTGATTCCAGCGAATCATAGAACATAGCAACATTGGCAACCAGTTTGGAATATTTCGGCTTGATAATTAGGTACTTCATGGTGAAGGCTTTGAACCGGTCTTGATGAAATTTCATGTTTTGCACCAATCAAAACGGCATTGGTGATTGTACTTGAACCGCGGGAGTGATCAAATTCAGATATCATTGAATATTTATAATTGAAATTTTAGGAACGCCTTTATTGCTTAACCACGCATCACCATACAGGGTAATCTTAACTTTTTGTGGATATGCCAGACCACACTAATTTTCACAAAAAAAAAAGCAGAAGAGAGAAAGAGTAGACGAGTTGATATTTTTAGTGGATGTGCGAAATTACCGAAATTTCTAATTCATTATTTATGAAAGAGGGAAACCAAAGAAAGGATATTGTTTGTTTGATTGGTTTATTTGATTTTGTATTGCAAATTGTAAACAATATTTATTGTTCCTGTTTATTCTATTAGGAACCTCGTAGTCCTGTTGCTACTTCGCGTCGCATAGGTATTTATTGGTACAAAAGAGAAAAAAAAAAAAAAAAAAACTTCGAAAAATGGCACGCGTATAGCTACGAATGTGTGTTTTTTGTGTATTTATATGTTTGTTGTTTGCCTTAAATCCAAGTACGAAAGTTCCTCTGAGGAGTTGTTTGCGAATGAGATATATGTACTAGTAAATTAGATAGAATGTTAATGTTGTATTTTTAGATTGTACCTTGGAACAGCTTTCGCATTACTTCAAAGCACATTATTTTACATCCATGTCTATCCAAGAATGGAAAAGTTCGGTCAGAAAATTTTCGCCCTGACCATGATTCGAACTCAGCACCTCCAGGTTGAGAGTCAGTGCTCTTGACCACAGAGGTGGGCTGATGTTATTCTTGTAGCGGCTTTCAGCCGCTCAGTTTTCCACTCCAGTGTCCAAATCCAGGAACTCTGCAACCTCCCTTGATTTGTTCCAGAGATAAATGTCAATTGTGTCGGGTTTGGTGGGCAGCTGACGAATTACCAACATGGCAAAAATCCCTGGTAGGAAGTTAGCAAAGAGATGACATTTTCTTCGAAATCGAAGGCTCACTTCTCAACCACAGCGTCTGTAAAGTTTCTGAAATGGACAAAGAAAACACAAATGAGACAAACAGATTTTGTTCTCTCGCATCTAAGAGTTAAACCGCAAATTATGTATTTCAGAACTGAGATTATGCATTTTTTTAAAGTTCATTTCACAAGAAACCGGTTCATTAAATTTTTGGTTCAGAGTTTGGATATACATATCAAGTTGTGTTGGAGATTGAAATCAGCATGGATGCTAGACACATTCAAACAAATCCATGAGAACTTTGTTGCTAAGCTCAAATTTTCTCTAGAAAAAATAGAGTCCAATATGCCTTAACTCCACACACAGAAAGCCCACTCTGAGGCTTTGGTGTAGGGGCAACAGCCTCAGAAGATGGGTTAAGCTTATACGAATCTACGACTCGAAATATGCCTTGTTTATCCTGCCTGACTAGGACTGAAAAGTCCCTTTACCCGGGCATCGACATTCTAAATAAAGTCTTGATTTTCAGTCCCGTGAGACATAAACATGAATAAAGGGACTTCTCAGCCCTATCCCAGCAAATTAACAGGGGAAACAAGGTGTACAGGAGTTAAACTTGGTTCTTGGATCTCGTGTCGATTATCACGTTATCAAATATCCAAGGAAACTTGGGGTTAATGAAAAAACACCCTATTTTAAAGTATAAAGGATAACAAAAATTAAAATGGGGTAAATATGGCGAATTTTGGACTTTTCTAAGGTTCCCCTAGAAAAGTAACGAGTGACGAAGTTTTTAGTGGGTTTCCAAGTGAAACTTGAACCCAAATATGCTGATAAAAACAGGACCCCAACCTAGCAACATAAGGTGAAGGAAGTAATATTTAGAAACTTGCAACTCTTGCCACGATAGGATCATGTGTGCACGGTGCTGCTTACTCTAATGTGGTCGCCTGGTATAAGAACTGCAAGCTTGGGATCGGGCATTAGAAAACCATCACCATATCCACGCCTTGTGTCTATAGGATATTTATTTAGTTAAATTCCCTTTTCTTGTAGGTACCAAAGTTGAAAAAAGTTCGAGTCGGGGTTGTGTTTTTTGGGTCACTCGAAAGCTTCTCTCAACCTTCTCGTTACGAAAACTCATTTCCCTAATTAAGCCGGTTTAGACGCATTAGGTTAAGTCTAGTACATAACCCATTCCTGGGGGGAGGGGAATAGTGTTGTACTTTACAAGCTAATGTGAGATTTTCTAAGGGTTTTTCTGCCACCATTCCCCTGCAGTCCTATCTGTAAACTACAACCTACAACATAGTTACCTACTTGTCAGGAGAGTAGGACACTTTCAGTCGGGAAAGAGTTGTGCTAGTTCGCCATAGTGCAGATGTATACGTTTTCTTATCTAGGCAGTTTTTTAGGTAGGTTTGAGTTGAACATTTTTTGGTCGTATATTGTTGTGTTTTTTTTTTTTATCTAATGCGCCTATAAGGTGTGTGTGAATATAAAAACTAACGAAATACACCTGAGGAGGAGAGGGGGGAGTTATTGACCTCAGCAAAAATTTCGGCCGGAGTGCATGGAATGTCGAACGATGGCTCACCATCATTAATAATGCTTTGGAGAAGTTTGTGCATACTCATTTGGGATTTCGGATATTTCTCATTTATTTCGTATGGGACTTATCTTAGTAGGCGTTGTGGGGACATGTTTGCATATGTAGGTATCTATTAATTGGTATAATGTAAACACCCATCAATCGCGTAGATGTTGGACTCCTGTGCCCCTTGAGACAAGTTTGGAAAACTTAGAAAAGTCCAAAATAAAACGGTGATATTTCGGGGGCAGTTGAACCAAATCCGCGATAATTGTCCTCATTTAATGATAAAAGTTCTTTTGAATACATAAATACATATTCTTAAGAGTACTCTTGCCTATTCGATGTTGTATTTCAGAAGGCAGCGTGAATAACAAATGCCAACCAATATGAAACTGTAGGTCTGGGACTTCGTTGATTATTGATCCGAAAGGCCCAAGTCTCTCAGTCTGAGATGGTTTCTGCAGACACTTCTATACATCTTATTGTTTTGAATTTCACCTGTGTGTGGATGGTCCAATAGACGATCTATATCCATACAGTCTGTTGAATCAAATTAGTTCTCATGCACTCTAGCAAGTCGGACTGAAATATCTTATTTCACCGAACCAAGATACCCCGACAGAATCTAAGCTACTTGATGCTAAATTCCAAATCTCGAACACAAAGTGAAAGATTCGAAGGTAAACTTAGTTCATTGGGCAATTTGGTGTCCATCCAAACCAACTCTCGACCTTCTGTGAATAAAAAATGGCGGATTTGATTTCCACTCACCAAGGCTGTCGTGTAATATAATATTTTTTTCTGAGGTTTGATAGCTTGAACGAAACCTATAATTTTGTATGTAAATTGAGCCTCGAGTTATGCTTTGGAATTTAATTATTTCACCTGCAGTTTGGAAGTGCATTTCTTACTTCCACATCTTACCTTGGCCCGGATTTTTGTACTTGAATAAAAAAGTAAAGACTAATGACTTATCTGATGCCTCTTTGACTAATTTGTTGACCTCTTTCCTGGGATTGAATAACCAAATATCATTTATTATTATGTACCTATAACTTAAAACTATTTTGTATGCTGCTTACAGTTTTCCTCAAAACATTGAAGAGTTAATCTTACAAAACACGGTGACTGGAGTGGTTAGGTATAGAGATGTGATCACCCGCATAGGCTTCCAAACGTTCAATATTCTATTGTCAACATGAAGTTGGGGAAGTCTCCAGAAAGTTTACCATCCGAGCTTAGCCGGCCTAGCGCTTACAAGGCAGAGGCGCTACCAACCAAGCTAACTAGACTGGCTTTTGAACTTTTAATTCACGCAATATTCCAATCAGCCAATCGCCCAATATCTATGTCCAATTTCAGGCCATTACTATAGCAGTCCATACCTCTTGATTCCAGCGAATCATAGAACCCACATAGCAACATTGGCAACCGGTCTTGAGACGCACTACCAACTAAGCCAACTAGGCTGGCTCTGAAATTTTTGACTACGAAAAAAGCAATAACATTGGCAACCGGTCTTGAGACGCACTACCAACTAAGCCAACTAGGCTGGCTCTGAAATTTTTGACTACGAAAAAAGCAATAAAAAAGATATCCTATTATATAGGCTCAAAATATCCACAAGGTCCAAACTTAAATTGCTGTAAATATTAGCCAAATGATTAATGAGTGAATGGTCAAATACTATTATATAGGCTCAAAATATCCACAAGGTCCAAACTTAAATTGCTGTAAATATTAGCCAAATGATTAATGAGTGAATGGTCAAATACTACCGAATCTAATGAATAGATCAGAAAATGATGGACGTTTGACTACACGTGCTGAAAGATGGAGGATCAAAAACTTTGAACTATCTTTCGAGTCTTCAGTCAATTCTTGTGTGAACTTTCAATCACTTGGGTCGGTCTTAGCAATCTGGGTTAACACTCAACGCCGCGGCATGTTAACTCGGATTGGTAAGCCCCGACTTTACATGTGATTCATTATGCTATCTACCTAATATAACTTATTTGTGTTTTCTTGAGTCACATAATTTTGAGTTGATGCTTTTTATTCGATACTGCCCATTTTATACTCTAAGATACTGCCTTTTTCGGATTAGTCAGCTCCAGAATGATACTCCACCTGAAACAATCTGGGTTAACACTCAACGCCGCGGCATGTTAACTCGGATTGGTAAGCCCCGACTTTACATGTGATTCATTATGCTATCTACCTATAACTTATTTGTATTTTCTTGAGTCACATAATTTTGAGTTGATGCTTTTTTTTGATACTGCCCATTTTATACTCTAAGATACTGCCTTTTCCGGCTCCAGAATGATACTCCATCTGAAACAGAGTGGGGGGAGAGAGAAATATTTTCAGTGGATTGTGCCAAAAGTTCTTAATGTTCTCAGTGACTGAAGTCTAAAGTGTGATTGACCCCGGGTTTGTTTTGATAGGTCTAAACAGTAATATGCAATCATAGTCGTAAACCTAATGTGTGCATCTCCTCCGGTCATAACACTAACAATCAAATTATTTACAAGAAAAAAGATTCACCCGAGCATTTTATTGCACATTGAAAGGAATAAAATAGAAAAAAGTCTACATAAAAATTTAATAAAATTTCCCCCTTTTTTGAGTCCTTTAAATTTGGACTCGCAAGGGTCATTGTACTGAAATAAAATAGTGCTTCTCCTACTTTATAATGGTTTTCTTCTCTTGCAGGGAAAAGTGCAAAATGATTTACAGCGATTTTATAGAGATGCTAGACGGTGGAAATCTTGGAGCTCATGACCGGAGGTCTACTACAGACGGAGGGGGAAGAAGGATCTCGAAATTACCAAAGTCAGAATGGAGATTGGTGAACTTGTGAATGAGGTGAGTAGCGAAAATTAATAAAGGTGTGACCCCTTTTAGTAGTATAAAGAAGCATAAAACATTATTGGTTACAAATATAGTTTTCCATCCTAGGGCATTAATTTTACCACAATCCAAAGATAAAATACCACTCCAAATACTGGCAAATCTCACTGCATCTCAGTATAATAAACATACAAGTATGTATAATGAAACAAATTAGAAATGATCTTTTATGACAAACATAGCCAAACCGCTGCGCTACAGGTAGGTAATATGATGGAAAATGTGAGGGAGGCTCTTCGTTTCACACTGCCATAAAAATGCCTTCAGAAACCAAAATTTTATGCCTCGTAATAAAACCTCTATATGTAAACCTATTAAACTGACACAAAGAAAAGGGGTGGAAGCATTCTGGACAGAACACAGTCGGCGACTTGATAATGTCATAAAACTAGAGGACTACAAGCGGGAAGATGTTACTTCAAACCGACTGACGAAATAATATCTAGTAAGAATTTTTGTGGAAGTGCAGCTTTTCCTCTAATTAATAGCTAAACAAAGGAGAAAAGCTCAAAAGGTAAAGTCGGTTATTAGGACTTTACAGGAGCGGGTTCATATATTTGATAAAAGGGACTGACGAAATAATATCTAGTAAGAATTTTTGTGGAAGTGCAGCTTTTCCTCTAATTAATAGCTAAACAAAGGAGAAAAGCTCAAAAAGTAAAGTCGGTTATTAGGACTTTACAGGAGCGGGTTCATATATTTGATAAAAGAGGTTTAATTATTAAACTCTAATGGAAAGTCAATGAAATCTACTTATTTGATAAAAAGTAATTGTACATAGTTAATCAGAATTCAGATCAAAACCTGCCTAATACCTATGCATAATTTTGTACCAGTCCATTGAATTGTCTGACATATTTGAATAAATTTCAATCTGGCAGAATAAAAAATAGAAGGTTATAAACAGAACCATTTACTACCTCTTTTCTTGATAATTTTGTACCAGTCCATTGAATTGTCTGACATATTTGAATAAATTTCAATCTGGCAGAATAAAAAATAGAAGGTTATAAACAGAACTATTTACTATTTTCTTGATTTTATAATGAGTTATTTTTGATATGCAGACATATGCGTAGTAAAGTGGCCTTAAACCGGAGACGATTATTTTTTTCGGTCAGTTGAGACAACTTTGAATCCAAATAAAATTGCATTTTCATTGCATTCTAATGTACAGATGATGTTTACCTCTTTTTTGGTCTCTGTTGCTTCCATATTCACACTCACCCCCAATCTATAAATAATTCAACACATCTAGAATTAAGGCTTTGCAGTTTACATCCGTACCTACTTATGTGGTGTGATAAAACTTTCTCTGGATCATCCTGAAAGCTGAAGGTATCTAGTGATATCTGCAAAGTTTCTGTATTACTAGTCACAGCATGTGTTCTCTGTTACACTTCTACTGCATTTCGTGCCAATACTAATTTTAGAACGTCAAGAAAGCTGAAGGTATCTAGTGATATCTGCAAAGTTTCTGTATTACTAGTCACAGCATGTGTTCTCTGTTACACTTCTACTGCATTTCGTACCAATACTAATTTTAGAACGTCAAAAACTAGTTTCTTTATCTCCATCTTAATTTGTCCATTATGTTCTTTAACAAGACATAAGATCGGTATCTATTGGGAATGCTAATGAATTTAGATTTTTTGTTGTAAAAATGAAAGTTCAAGCCTACTAACTTTGAGTGTACTATCTGATTTTTTTCGTTCATATAGTGGAAAAAATTGACAACATTGCGTAAGAAATTCCAAGACATATCGAGGAATCGAGGTTACACAGTTGGTGATTTGAATATTGACCAATGGGCTAGTTTTTTTGTTTTTCTGATTGTTTTTCAGTTGTTTTTCTGATAAGATTTCACCTCCATTGATTTCTTTGCATACAATTTGGAAAACTATTTCTCATAGAATAATGCTAATGAATTTAGATTTTTTGTTGTAAAAATGAAAGTTCAAGCCTACTAACTTTGAGTGTACTATCTGATTTTTTTCGTTCATATGGTGGAAAAAATTGACAACATTGCGTAAGAAATTCCAAGACATATCGAGGTTACACAGTTGGTGATTTGAATATTGACCAATGGGCTAGTTTTTTGTTTTTCTGATTGTTTTTCAGTTGTTTTTCTGATAAGATTTCACCTCCATTGATTTCTTTGCATACACTTTGGAAAACTATTTCTCATAGAATAAATTTAATGTTCCTGCAAAGTGACCAAGAACAAAGAAGATCTTCAGAGTGCAAATTCGAACCCATGTACTCTACAAACCCATTGCAATTTTATGTTGCTAAAATTTGGTCTAGCTTTTCTAGGTACTGCATCTAACACTTCCTATACTCACATCCGCTAGAAAGTTGATTCAGCAAAATCAGAATGGTCAAGTTGACTCGATATTGAAGGGTGAACCTTATTACCTGACACAGCTATCTTGGACGAAACGTTTAAACATACGCCATCTCGGGCGAAACATTTGAAGTATCCACACAAACATATTTGGTAATAGCATATCATACTTGGACGAAACGTTTAAACATACGCCATCTCGGGCGAAACATTTGAAGTATCCACACAAACATATTTGGTAATAGCATATCATACTATGTATTATCAGAGTTGTATCTGTTTAAAAATGGGTTTATAGTCGTTAAATTAGATATGCGTTATGCGTGATATGAATTGGCATGAAATTTCAGTCAGTTGGTCAATGAATGGAGACCGTTGTTGATTTATACATATTATATACTCACAAGGAGTTAGCTGTTAGCGTATCTATGTAGAATGCCGAATAAATGACGCACTAAGACGTAAGACATAAATACCCGTGATTTAATTTCTTTCATTGGATTCTGCATAAAATGTTTTCACTAAAGTTGAGTTCCATGAGACCTTGTTAATGCTATGGTTGATTACATTGGTCATTTTAACAGTGATACAGTGCTAGCTATTAAGTTAGTAGGTATGTTTATGTTTCTTTTAATTATTATAATCACATCGTTCAACTTATTAAATTTGTCTAAAGTCCTGTGAAACTTTTAAACTTATCGTGCAAACTGCTATTTAAACGCCCAATTTTTTAAATCACTCCTGTTTGCTGTAGGGCAACACTTTAACAGTTTCATGGTTTGTAATATTTGTTTTCTCAACTTCTGTAGCTGCCTAACTTTAGTTTTTTTTTTTTACTTTTTTGCTGTTCTATTTTTTTTGGGTGTCTGTCTACCTGTAATGATGTTCTTATTTCTTTATTATATTATTATCCACCTGAGAGAAGACGTAAAAAAAACTACCTACCTATTCCTTTTATTAACAATGCTATTCAACTATTAATATTACGTGTAATTAAAAAATGATTGATGACCAATAAAGTGTAAAAAAATGGCATTTAACTTATGTAAAAGTATCAGATTAGTGAAACTACTAGCTACATTTATATCTACTGAAGACTAGAAAAGCACTAAAAAACTTAAACTTCAGACTTGGAACCTTTTTCGTGTTTGGTTTTATTATAGTTTTTAATGACCGTTTGATGGTTCTATTTTTTATGGAGTTTTGTTCTGCGGATCCCTGATTTTCTCAGGAGATTTGGGCGATATGTCTCCGATTTGGAACCACAACCTACTCATTTTTAGTTGCCTAGGTCAATTATTTTAATGCAGGTAATATTATGTACCTTGGATCTCTGGACCATTTTTTTATGATTTTATTTAGGTGCTGTTTCGTGTTTAGAATCTCTGAGTTGTTATCTGTTAGATCCGTTAGTTTTTTTACGAGTTTTTTTATGTGGAGGGCTAATGATACACCCCTTGAACCTCTTGGCTGAGAAGAATCACTGATCGTTTTTAAGCCCTTTGTACCATGTTCAGGGTTTTATTTTGTTCTTAGGGAGAATGCCTCATTTAGGTAGTTCTTTACGGCCTCTTTCAGTAACAATTCTTTGTTTTAACAACTTGCGCAGAAAAATATTAGATTTTTTTTTTTGCCAAATTTGCAATGAATCTGTTCAATTTTATTTGAATTTCATTACTCTGCTAAAAGTGAACGACCTATCTTACTAAGTTTTACGTTGTTTTCATTGGCTGCGAACATTTTGCCTGAAACTTGGGTGAGGCACGCATCTTCCATTTTATTTCTGCC
The DNA here is from genome assembly GCF_000475195.1 of Diaphorina citri. Classification (NCBI taxonomy): domain Eukaryota; kingdom Metazoa; phylum Arthropoda; class Insecta; order Hemiptera; family Psyllidae; genus Diaphorina; species Diaphorina citri. The sequence continues at coordinate 106,305 of NW_007377487.1, read as the reverse complement.
TGACTCACTTCCGCCGAATTGTGGGGACATGTTTGCATATGTAGGTATCTATTAATTGGTATAATGTAAACACCCATCAATCGCGTAGATGTTGGACTCCTGTGCCACTTGAGACAAGTTTGGCCATAACCTCTGGAAAACTTAGAAAAGTCCAAAATAAAACGGTGATATTTCGGGGGCAGTCGAACCAAATCCGCGATAATTGTCCTCATTTAATGATAAAAGTTCTTTTGAATACATAAATACATATTCTTAAGAGTACTCTTGCCTATTCGATGTTGTATTTCAGAAGGCAGCGTGAATAATAAATGCCAACCAATATGAAACTGTAGGTCTGGGACTTCGTTGATTATTGATCCGAAAGGCCCAAGTCTCTCAGCCTCTGAGATGGTTTCTGCAGACACTTCTATACATCTTATTGTTTTGAATTTCACCTGTGTGTGGATGGTCCAATAGACGATCTATATCCATACAGTCTGTTGAATCAAATTAGTTCTCATGCACTCTAGCAAGTCGGACTGAAATATCTTACTTCACCGAACCAAGATACCCCGACAGAATCTAAGCTACTTGATGCTAAATTCCAAATCTCGAACACAAAGTGAAAGATTCGAAGGTAAACTTAGTTCATTGGGCAATTTGGTGTCCATCCAAACCAACTCTCGACCTTCTGTGAATAAAAAATGGCGGATTTGATTTCCACTCACCAAGGCTGTCGTGTAATATAATGTTTTTTTTTCTGAGGTTTGTTGATAGCTTGAACGAAACCTATAATTTTGTATGTAAATTGAGCCTCGAGTTATGCTTTGGAATTTAATTATTTCACCTGCAGTTTGGAAGTGCATTTCTTACTTCCACATCTTACCTTGGCCCGGATTTTTGTACTTGAATAAAAAAGTAAAGACTAATGACTTATCTGATGCCTCTTTGACTAATTTGTTGACCTCTTTCCTGGGATTGAATAACCAAATATCATTTATTATTATGTACCTATAACTTAAAACTATTTTGTATGCTGCTTACAGTTTTCCTCAAAACATTGAAGAGTTAATCTTACAAAACACGGTGACTGGAGTGGTTAACTAAGTGGTTACGCTATAGAAGGTAGAAGGAAAAAATTGTATAAAAAGCTTAGAGTTCCGAGATTTGCTAAAGAAATTACTTTACGCTTCCGATAACATTTAAAACTTCTTCAGGCATTGGAACAGAGACTCGAATTGATATCTAGAAAGAGTGCACGTATAGGAATCTACCTTCTCTATAGCATAAGGTTTTAAATACTCGTAATACACTACTAGGAATTACCTATGTATTGGGATTCCTCACAGGTGCGTTAGAGGCTCGGGTGCAGAATTGTCCAAAATCAAATGAACAAACCGGTTCTCAATGGTTCACTGAGGCTAAGCAAAGTTGCGCGTGTTTGGCATATGGATAACCATCTGGACGATCGCGAAATGCTGGCTTTTCCCTATTCCACTCAGGGTGAGAGGTTAATTCAAGGAGGCGGGTAGCTTGTCGTCGAATCGAGAAGAAAACTCCCGGGGCTGTTTATCTACATTATGGTGGACCAAGAATTTGAATTTAAGAAACACTTGCCTCTGTGAATGGTTGGCCCATCACAGCGTTGAGAAAGGGTTACATGGTTGGGGATCTGTTGGCGAACGGTAAGATAACGTGCCAACCCATATATTTCGCCAACCAGCAAAATATAACGTAAGGCCAGCAATTGCCCAACCTGAAATGTTGTTATGGATAGGAACCCCATTTTAAACTCTAACGCACTTTAGCAATATGTAACTAAAAACAAGTACCTATAACTGGTAAGTATTCATGCCAGTCAGTCCGTCTGCATCCTCAAGCACCAAAAAACTTCTCGGAACTAGGACACACCGAAATTATGGTCGTAAATTTACTCACGAGACCTCTTTGGCTTGATTTGGTTCTGGTATACAAGTACAAGTGGTACACGTTGATGGATACGTGGATTTGAGGGTCCTATAGGAAATATCGGTTGTTAGATTTTATTTTAGCAGTCAAGGTATCTGGGCAATCACGTAGGTACTTCAGGCTTTTCCCGGCCCTATTCAGGCGGCTAGCTATAAAGATAGATACATAAGAAGAAGAAGATGAAGAAGGAGGAGAAGAAGAAGAAGAAAAAAGACTTTGTGGAAGATTTCATCATAAAAGTAGAAATTTGCTAGAAAATTTCATCATATGATGCAATCTTCCTGACCACTGAGTCACAGGTGGGTTAACTTTGTTCGGAGTACGCGCCGAATCTCGTAAATATTTTGGACCTCCATCTTCTCAGAATTGTTCATCAATTTCTGATTCTGAACCACTAACGTAAGATTTGCCCAAGGCAAACTTGGGCCCAAACAGTACTTGGGCCATACCGTAATAGAGTCCGTAGCTCCGTTGTTCCTAAGATACTTCCTTAGTATGAAAGATAAGTTCCATTTTTATTCTTCTTATTCTTGTTCTTCTTCTTCTCCTTCTTCTTTCGGTGTTCCTTTATGCGAGAATGTTCATGTGGTAACTTCTCATGAAGCTGGTATCTTATAGCAGTTCTTGGAAAGCGAACATGAACAATACCGACTCTTTTTTTTAAAGAAATTTGATAGACGGAACTGTAACTGCTAAGATCTTATCGTCCTGAAACGGAAGAAAGAAGACAGGATAGGAGAAAGCCAGCCGTTCCGAGAACGAACCTTATCCTTTCAGGACAAAATCCAACCGTTGCACTCTGGTCTAATCTACCCTCCCTTGTTGACTCAAGAACCGTTCATAGCCTAATAAAATAAATAAACATGAGATAGTGTGAAATGAGCGGATATGTTGGTGTGGTGACTGGTTTGTGTCTGAAGTTCATATCAGTCATATCGTAAAGTTGTCTGTCAATTGTGACAAAACTTATTGATCCAATATCGTGTCAATATGAAGATTCAGATTCTGAATGCGACCGAAGGACACCACCCTTTGCTTGTCAATCACCCGTTTGCTTCTTACACATCTTGTTATCTTACGTTATTTAAAACGAATAGTTCCCCTGAAGACTTATTCGTTTTCCTGTTGGAATGTTTTCACTAAAGTTGAGTTCCATGAGACCTTGTTAATGCTATGGTTGATTACATTGGTCATTTTAACAGTGATACAGTGCTAGCAATTAAGTTAGTAGGTATGTTTATGTTTCTTAATCATTCCGGTATACCGGGTGTTTCAGTACCTGTGTATCATTCCGGTATGCCTTTCGTAGATTCGTATAAGCTTCTCCCATCTCTTGGAGCTGTTTGCCCCTACACCTAAGCCTCAGCTGTTCAATTCTTCACAACAAGAGGTGTGTTGATAATTATCACACTGACGTCATGCACATTTCGGTACATTTCCTTGTCTTTATGTGTTATGTGATGCTTCTTTCGTTCCATATTGTTTGAATGGCTGTTCAATTCTTCACAACAAGAGGTGTGTTGATAATTATCACACTGACGTCATGCACATTTCGGTACATTTCCTTGTCTTTATGTGATGCTTCTTTCGTTCCATATTGTTTGAATAGTGCACATAGGTACTTGGGTGTATCAAATTACTCCTTTGAAAAGACATCCCGAGAATGTCATCTATTTGACAATTAGATAGCATTGTTTATGTATTTGTTTTTCAGGAAATTAGCTCTCTAATAGAGAGGAAAGAAATTGGATATTTCATCTCGGTTTCTCACTGTCACGCATTGCATTCTGCATGACTATTTCAACGAAAATTTCAAGCCCTTTAAAATAGGATTGATGACAGATTCTAGTCTTTCAATTTCTCAAACCTATCGAATGCAATAGAATCAGTGGGCAGTCGAGTTCAATACTCAGTAAAGTGTTCTTATTAACTTTAGAAAAATTGCCTTTCAAGTTTTGATTAGGTAATATTGTAAAATCTTATCTCTCCAAAAGAATTTAACCCTTTTAGTCATTGCCAGTATTAAGTCTGATGGACACTACCTCCTAAAATTACCTATCTAAAACTATACTGTAGTAATAGAAAGGAATATAAATAACAATCATACCTAATTCTTGCATGATCAACCAAGAAATATATGACCCCAAAAGCCTTAAAGTTTATTAAAAGTGATACTTTCTGGTTGTACGAGCATAAAAGTTAGTACTCAGCCTTAGTATCTGTTCTATTAGAATAGGGCCAGAAAGGATTGATCACGCTTACTGACAAGTTTGAAAAATAAGTTTGATATATCTCCAAAGTTCGTAATTCTTAATTTATGCACACCTACTCAAGCCTGGTTCAGAACTTGCGCGCTGCATTTCTTTAAGCCATACACTTTTGACATGGTACCAAATGAGAGCCGTAGGGTTTCCTGAAACATTCTCTTATCTCACGTCTCCGCATGACAAACCTTCAAGTGGTTATATCAGTGCAAGAGTTGGCCAATTAAAATATCCCAAAACTGACTTGGACTGTGAAAGCATATTGTAGTATTCTAACACGTTTGATTGATGTGAATGTGATGGCTTTGGTGATAGTGGATTTTAGATGTGTACCCAGCTCGTAACCGTAGATATCTATAGGGTCCACTCACTAACTTGCAAAGAATTGCACCATTCTCATTAGGACTTGTACGATTGCCCCTAAACTATCCATGTAAGTAACATGGAAAATCTCATACATTGTAGTATTCTAACACGTTTGATTGATGTGAATGTGATGGCTTTGGTGATAGTGGATTTTAGATGTGTACCCAGCTCGTAACCGTAAATATCTATAGGGTCCACTCACTAACTTGCAAAGAATTGCACCATTCTCATTAGGACTTATACGATTGCCCCTAAACTATCCATGTAAGTAACATTGAAAATCTCATATAGACAAATGTTGCAAAATTTGCTCGCACAATATTTTTTTATACTCAGTGAGTGTTCCTTTAAATAGAAACTAAACAACCTTTTGCACAAGGTAGAAACACTAATGAACCACAACAACCTGTTGAAAAAGATGTAACCTTGATTCAAACCAACCTTGCATCATTTTTCGCATCCTCCCCTATTGTGAATTTTATTGTGCAACATTCTGTCAGATGTAACCTTGATTCAAACCAACCTTGCATCATTTTTCGCATCCTCCCCTATTGTGAATTTTATTGTGCAACATTCTGTCTGGTCCAGTGGTCCTCCGTCTGTAGCTCAGGACCTACCTGCAGAAGAAAGGTTCTATCAGATAACCTGTCCCTTTGCTAATCCTTAACTCTCTGAAACATTCGGAAAGGAATCATTATTATCTTTTATTATTTTATTTTTTTACGTTCTATCAGATAACCTGTCCCTTTGCTAATCCTTAACTCTCTGAAACATTCGGAAAGGAATCATTATTATCTTTTATTATTTTATTTATTTATTTTTTTTTTTTTAGCTTTAAATATGTACCTGTTTAATAATATATGGAAATGACTATTTTGTCAAAATATTCTCCCATCTCGTTAGGTTAATTTTTATTGAGAGATTTAGTTTGAAATCCTTGAAGACCACACACAACTAGAGATTTGTCAAAATCGTCTGTTTAGAGATTTTTGAAGTACCTCTTGTTTTATGCAGTCACGGTTTTTTCTTCATCAGCAACAACAATGTTTTCTTGACTCAAAATTTCTCATACTGTAATTAGGTACATAAGGAGAGAAATTTAGTTTGAAATCCTTGAAGACCACACACAACTAGAGATTTGTCAAAATCGTCTGTTTAGAGATTTTTGAAGTACCTCTTGTTTTATCCAGTCAGGGTTTTGTCTTCATCAGCAACAACAATGTTTTCTTGACTCAAAAGTTTCTCATACTGTAATTAGGTACATAAGGAGAATAAAAAGATGCCAAATTTTCATCAGCCATTTTAAAAATGTTGATCCCCATTTTAATATGAACATAGAAAAAAATAAATACCTAAAAACATTATATCCCTTATATCTACTGTAGGTACCTATGATGTAGATCTCTTCATTCCCCTTTTTTTGGACTCCAAACATAATTGATCCCCATTTTAATATGAACATAGAAAAAAATAAATACCTAAAAACATTATATCCCTTATATCTACTGTAGGTACCTATGATGTACAAGTATCTCTTCATTCCCCTTTTTTTTTGGACTCCACGTCTTTTTTTTATATCAGTACTTTTTTGTGGAGGGTAACTCTTGACGTTAATTTTTTAACACGAAGTGTTTTTTTGGGGGGATAAGTACATAACACGTCTATTCCTTTCTTCTTTTACAGACCCTTGGTTCGAAGCAGTTCAAACTTGAGATCAAAATTCGGCTCATCTAATTTTGCCTGGAAATAAAATCAGTGATGCAATGTGCCGAGCTCACCTGTATCCAATGATAAAATACCTGCCCGGTGTACTAGTGATTCTGCATCGCTGTTTCTGCAACTTTTCCAAAAGTTTTTACGGTAGGTATTAACAGTTTTCATTGATTATTTTGCATATGGTATATGTTTGAAATTTAGAGTTTTTATGAAAACAAAAAAGCTTGATAATCGAGACTTTCGGACAAAACTTGAGATCAAAATTCGGCTCATCTAATTTTGCCTGGAAATAAAATCAGTGATGCAATGTGCCGAGCTCACCTGTATCCAATGATCCGGTGTACTAGTGATTCTGCATCGCTGTTTCTGCAACTTTTCCAAAAGTTTTTTACGGTAGGTATTAAGAGTTTTCATTGATTATTTTGCATATGGTATATGTTTAAATTTTAGAGTTTTTATGAAAACAAAAAAGCTTGATAATCAAGACTTTCCATTTCAATGGAAAAAGGGACGGAGCTTTAGTGGTGATTCCGATGCTAATGTCCCATTCATGGATAATAAGACAGACATAGTCGCGCGGTTTAAAATAACAATAAAAATCATATTCGAAAATGCCACCCTTATCAAAGAAGAAGCAGAAAATCAACGTGTCACACCTTTCAATGGAAAAAGGGACGGAGCTTTAGTGGTGATTCCGATGCTAATGTCCCATTCATGGATAATAAGACAGACATAGTCGCGCGGTAAAATAACAATAAAAATCATATTCGAAAATCCTACCCTTATCAAAGAAGAAGCAGAAAATCAACGTGTCACACCAAAAAAATTAATGCCTTCTTAATCTTCACTAAGAGGATATCAAGATTCTTCGTTCTTCCGAAGAATAATTCTCTATCTACTTAGCTATCGCGAAGACTTTACAAAAGCTATTATGCACTTTCTACTGCAGTTGGGTTGTCCCAGCATTCTGAATAAGCGTGGGAGAGCGTGTGAGTCTATTTTGAATTTCTCAATGCAGGTGAAAAACTTCCGTACCTTTCCTGTTGTTGTAATTTTTTCATTGTTAATAGCGAAGGGTAGACTTTTTTTTCTGAGCAACCCCTTTCTCTATTCTAATATGCTGCCAGTATAAACTCCGAGGCATAGGACGTTGGAAAAGTTTAAACCTCTATTTTTGCTCCCAAGGGAACAGACTTTCTTTCCTAAGAATTGATTTGACAGTACCACCATTTTGAGGTTCCGAGGTAACCATAAGGTTGTTGAGCATTGTGGTTAAAATTCCTTCCTTTAAATTTGATCTGATCGGCACTGTGCTTGGTAATTTCAGTCTTTCAGTAACTTTGTTCTCAGTAGAACTGTTACTGAGGAGGCATAGACCATAAGGTTGTTGAGCATTGTGGTTAAAATTCCTTCCTTTAAATTTGATCTGATCGGCACTGTGCTTGGTAATTTCAGTCTTTCAGCAACTTTGTTCTCAGTAGAACTGCTACTGAGGAGGCATACCAACTTCATATCTTCTTTGCAGTAGGTAGAATCAACGTCTGCTGATTTCAGTATCTATGGCATCGGTTTCGATAGGTTATTGCACTCTGGTCTAATCTACCCTCCCTTGTTGACTCAAGAACCGTTCATAGCCTAATAAAATAAATAAACATGAGATAGTGTGAAATATGTTGGTGTGGTGACTGCTTTGTGTCTGAAGTTCATATCAGTCATATCGTGAAGTTGTCTGTCAATTGTGACAAAACTTATTGATCCAATATCGTGTCAATATGAAGATTCAGATTCTGAATGCGACACCACCCTTTGCTTGTCAATCACCCGTTTGCTTCTTACACATCTTGTTATCTTACGTTATTTAGAACGAATAGTTCCCCTGAAGACTTATTCGTTTTCCTGTTGCGCTAGAAAATGATGCTCTAGTCGAATATGTATTTGTTGAATTGTTTCGAGTCAAATGCTCAATTTTACTATTTCCATTAGGGATTTAAAATGCGTAAAGTTTGGAATATGGATGCTAATACTAAAACGCAATAGATGCGAGTACAGAAAGTGTATTTAAACACCTATACATAACAATCTCTCTCCGATCAATGAACATGGGTACCCAGCACCTATAATACCTCATCTACTAGCAATGACTAGGAGTGCACTAAGTACCTATACCTACTAGTATGTCAGTACAATTCTCAGGTGTGTCAGGACCTTGGGATCTCCGCCATTTTGATTCAGAAGGGGCAACGAACTGATTATTCTCTCTTTCTCCCGATTCTCTATTTTCTACTTTTCTTTCTTCTCTGCGTCTGTCTGTGTGCTTTGTGCTTTCTCTATCATTTCCGAGTGCTGCAGCATCAACACAGTCCATGTTGAGTATTTAGACGTAACACTCTATTCCATTATATTGGTCTACACCGCCAGGAGGGGCAACGAACTGATTATTCTCTCTTTCTCCCGATTCTCTATTTTCTACTTTTCTTTCTTCTCTGCGTCTGTCTGTGTGCTTTGTGTTTTCTCTCCTATGTACATTTCCGAGTGCTGCAGCATCAACACAGTCCATGTTGAGTATTTAGACGTAACACTGTATTCCATTATATTGGTCTACACCGCCAGATATTTTCAAGGACATCAGATACCTGAATCTGTTGGCAATTGTTCGTTTCCCAATATTGTGAATGTTTGTCTCCTGGGACCAGGCCAGTCCTATCTTTTATCATTGACAACTCTATTATTCTAATAAATCACCAAACCTTTGCATTTATTAAACTTATCAACTGACAACAATATGACAGCTCGCCATTTTGTCGAATATCTAGACCTCAGCAAAATATTCTGATGACGATCTATTCAAAAGTCACATTTTGGTTTTGATTTATGATCCTTAAATCTATCATTTTAAACATTCTACATACATAGTTTGGAATAGACTTGTACCTTTTGGCTTTTATTGTGATACGTCCATACATACTTGTTCAAACTCAACATACCACAATAATTTCACCTATTTGTACTTATTTTCATCCTTTACTTCTCCTTTCTCATTATGACAAAACCTTTACTTTGAAATATCCACCTTTATCAATATTGGTTACCCGCCTTTTTTTCGTAGACCAAAGCTTGACTATCCAATTCATTTGTACCACAACCCAGAGGGTGATATTCTGATGTTTTAGAATACGTATTTCCATCTTTTAATCCTTTAGGATTACTCAATACTGTTCCGAGGTATTTGCTATGATTGTCTCCTAATCTGTTCTTCTGAATTTTGCACTATCTTCTTTAATGGTTGCCAGATATTGTTTGGCCTTTTCTTGTTTATGGTTCTTCATTTCTTGTTCAATTGTTAATTTATCGTTCAGATGAAAATTGGTTCAGTTTTGCTTCGATAACATGAAACACATTCCGAGGTATTTGCCATGATTGTCTCCTAATCTGTTCTTCTGAATTTTGCACTATCTTCTTTAATGGTTGCCAGATATTGTTTGGCCCCTTCTTGTTTATGGTTCTTCATTTCTTGTTCAATTGTTAATTTATCGTTCAGATAAAAATTGGTTCAGTTTTGCTTCGATAACATGAAACATAGTACAGGCTTGATAATTTCTACACACCCTGTTCAAGATTTTTTTGTTTTTGTAGTATCATATCCGCAATTTCCGCGTTTCTCTATTTTCTTTCTACTCGATAATTATATTTGGCGAATAATTGGTACTACAAAAAACCGGTTTGGTAGAAAATAAAAGAGGTACCATCCCGCCCACCAAATCGTACCGTGGGAGTTTTTTTACGAATATGTTCTCCTATTAATTGGGACAGATAGTCAATTTGTTCCTTTCTCATTTCATCCCCCTTGGAGTAATTTGGGGAATCCTTTTCTTTGATTATTTTCTAACCCTTTTTCTATTGCTAATAATATATCCGCAAGGTTCCGTTATGTTTGCTTAAATGAAAGGTAAATATTATTTCGAGCTGACACACATTTTAAATTTTTATAGCTATCTTTTTCAAATTCAATTCCTTGTAGACTCTTTTATTAAGTTGATAAAATAGCGGTTCAATAAAAATTTACCTATTAGTCGTCATCTACTAATCCTGAAAAGTGAACCATGATTTGGCGGAAAATTGACAGTCATGATTCAGACTAGACGTCGATATTTTCAAGGACATCAGATACCTGAATCTGTTGGCAATTGTTCGTTTCCCAATATTGTGAATGTTTGTCTCCTGGGACCAGGCCAGTTCTATCTTTTATCATTGACAACTCTATTATCCTAATAAATCACCAAACCTTTGCATTTATTAAACTTATCAACTGACAACAATATGACAGCTCGCCATTTTGTCAAATATCTAGACCTCAGCAAAATATTCTGATGATCTATTCAAAGGTCACATTTTGGCTTTGATTTATGATCCTTAAATCTATCATTTTAAACATTCTACATACTTTGGAATAGACTTGTACCTTTTGGCTTTTATTGTGATACGTCCATACTCGTACATAGGTACTTGTTCAAACTCAACATACCACAATAATTTCACCTATTTGTACTTACCTATTTTCATCCTTTACTTCTCCTTTCTCATTATGACAAAAGACAAAAGCTTTACTTCGAAATATCCACCTTTATCAATATTGGTTACCCGCCTTTTTTTCGCAGACCAAAGATTGACTAGGTATCCAATTCATTTGTACCAAAACCCAGAGGGTGATATTCTGATGTTTTAGAATACGTATTTCCATCTTTTAATCCTTTGGGATTACTCAATACTATCCATTGGTGATCATAGGGACTATTAGCATCCAGCAGCCCCCGAGGTAATGGTGTGTCAGCTACATGTAAATGACAGCGGGATTAATGTCTGTACACCTAAAGCATAGAGAAGGTCCGTAGTAAATTCACCACGTAGCTAAATGAAGGGTTGCAGACCCAGACACCAACAGACTATAGGGGTAAGTCTGTGACCTTGAGACACCTGTGTATCATTCCGGTATACCGGGTGTTTCAGTACCTGTGTATCATTCCGGTATGCCTTTCGTAGATTCGTATAAGCTTCTCCCATCTCTTGGGGCTGTTTGCCCCTACACCTAAGCCTCGGAGTGGGCTTTTTGTGTATGAAGTTAAGCTAGAGGTCATTTCTGGAGAAGCCAACACAGGAACTTCACCAAGGTAAACTTGTGCTAATCAATAGACACTTTCTGAAGACGAAGGGGTGAGCATATTGGCCTTTCAACTTTATAGGAAATTTGAAATATGTGTGCGATGTAACACTTGTTTTGGACATGTTTCTATGAACTTGTGGATATTTTACGAATCATTATACTTACATAATCATAAACGCTTTCGTCAGTTGCTGAAATGAAATGTTCCTCTAAATCCTCAGCCTCATCAATCTCTCATTCTCCCTCGATGTCTTTTGATAATATTCCGTGTTGTGTTAAGCATTCAAGTGTCTTTCCATGTAACCATTTTGTAACAAAAACGTCGTAAGTCCTTTCTCAGCACCGAAACCTTTGCACACCTGATTCATCAAAGTCAACGTTTGGATTTGATTTTTGCTCAACCTGAGAGCTACTTGAAAAATGATGAACATCTTTGGGAGTTTATTTTGATAATGAGCCAAGGTGGAATCTGGAATGCCCAGACAATCCCGAGACTCATTTATCAATCAATCTCTTTTTTTTTTATATTTTTCCAGAATACCTGTTTCTGATAGATTGTTAGATAGAAAGGTCTTTGTCCTATTGGTCCTACCCTCATGCTTTTTTATGTATTTCCCCCTAATTTCTGGGGTTGTGTTAGCTCTTTTTTTCTAACTTGAATAAATGAATACCTTCTCTTCTATGTAAATTAGCTATCTATTTTTTAACAAAAAATATGTCTACGTTGAAGTACTTGAGTTTATTTTGTTGAAAAAATTGGCTTGACTAATTAAATGGAAATAATTCATCTCTATGTCGGTAGAGTTTGAAGATCTGACACATCCACTATTAAGACTTGAGAGTCTACGAGAGTATTTAGCAAAGAAAATTCTGTGTACCAGGTATCACTTGTAGGAACTCATTCTTCAACTGATTGTAACCAACAATATACCAGTAACAATACCTAATAGGTAAACTAAGGTATAGCACTATTGGTTTTAACATTAATGACACAGCTATCCTTGAAGCCCAAGGACTTTTCATGAATTGTTATTACACATTTATGAAAAACACTTTCTGAAAGGATGTCCGGTTTGTGTGGGGATTTTGTGTAATTTGTGATTTGTTCGGCACTTCAGGATCAGGAAAGAGTTGAAAACGTTAAATCTAGTGGAAATAAAATACAAAACAATACCCAGCACCACAATACACAAATCCCCTTTACCTTGTTTCAAGTATTGTTCATCGAATATTTCTTTATTATTTAAATTTTGTTATCAAGACTATTGTTTGTATTGTTGTTTATATCTTCCTTTGCTTTGATTTAAGTACATCCCGGTCTGTAGTCTGAAGGATATTGTTGGTTATGAATCTTGATGTTTTGGGCATGTTGATTCCTTAAGCCGATGCTGATTAATAATTTCACTTATGTCAATACAATACATTTCCTCCATACTCGAGTGCAGCATGTTCTGTAATATTTACCTGTATAACATTTTGTTCACTGTGGACAAAGACACCTATTTACAGCTGATATTATGTGGTATTTTGACTTTAACTTTTATAAAATACCTATTTCAAGAGACAAGGTGTTTTGTTTAGCTTTCCTATCCCTTCTTACACCGATCAAACGTTTGTGCTGGTTGAATAATTCCATCTTATCCGGTTACCTCATTATATTCGTTGTACAGTTTTGTTGCTTTCATATTTTGGTCAGCCATTATTCACCTTCAACCTTGATACAGGTATTTCTCAGGAACTTTCATCTCATCCTGTTGTCCTTGAATATTAACTGGTCGCTCAGCAGAAATGGTTGAAATAAATAATGAAGGACTGAATTAAATATAATCTAGGGTGGTCTGCAATAGAAAGATTACACGATTAGACTGTGATCATAGTTCTATTTATTTTCATTATTTAAAAAGAAGTTTTATAGAAGAAACTGCTAAGGTCTGCTCCGTGCGAGAGTCGAATTCGTGACCTAGCTCTTACAACACAGACGCGCTACCCACCAAGCAAACTAGGCTGGCTCTAATTTTCATCATTTACCTGAAAATATTCAACAACCTATGACTCATTTACTTAGCATCCATGAAGTACATAATATAAACGAGTACAAGAAAGTGGTAATAAAATAAGTACAAGACTGGTAAAAAAAAAAGTATCAGTATAACCCATTAAGCAACCCAGATAGACACGGTTAGACAGTGGTCACAGTTTTTTTTTTTTTTTTTTTTTTTTTAAAGAGATTTTATAGAGGGAACTGTAACTGCTAAGGTTCACTCCGGGCGGGAATCGAATCCGCTACCTAGCGCTTACAACCCACCAAACCAACTAGGTTAGCTTTGATTTTCATTGTTCAAGTGAAAATATCCAACGACTCATTTACTTAGCATCCATGATGTACATAATATAAACGAGTACAAGAAAGTGGTAATAAAATAAATACAAGACTGATGAAAAAAAAACCCTCCAAGAGAAAAAACGCATCAGTATAACCCAAATAACCTATTAAGCAACCCTGATGGACATAGGTCAAAGAGAGAAATTTCAAGATGAAACGCACTTGGGGATTCGTATGTCTGAAAGTCTCCAACAAACAGTCGAATAAAGAGGGGGCCAAAAATCATAGACTCCTCACTGTGCATTCAAGGTTTCAAGGTCTATCTTCTCTTCCTTATACTTTAACGTTAATGTACCCAGAACTGGTGTCCCAATCAACTGAGAGGAGGAGTCAAGCTCAGCAGTCTGAAGGGATTTTACATAACCTACGGTTTTGTGCCCTTCTACATTTCTGATACTTTCTCCTCTCCTGCTATGCACTTACCTTATGTTACTGGCAAAGAACGGATGGTGTTTTCAAATGAACATCTTGGGCTTTTGGATCAACAGAATTTGACACTAGTGTTGGTTTTTTGGAATCATAAATATGTTGCCATGTTTGTGTCTTTGCAAGTGCAGAAATCATATTCATCTTGTGGTATGACACATTATTCCATTATTTCCAACAGTTCTTTATGAAGCTTTGATAACGCTTTCAACACGATTGTGTACATGAGTTTCTTTGAACTTGAGATCATCTTTGGTTGTAACATATTGTTGCTTGCTCCTACGTTGTTGTTTGTTGCTCTTTTGCTCTACAGATTCCATCCTCTCTTTCTCTCCATTTTCGTAATTGTAATTTATCACCGTTTCTATTTTCTTCTAGGTTCCAACATTCATTCTCACTTGGAGATAATTTAGATTTCATATTTTGGTACACTCTTTTATCTTCCATTCCATTCTCCTTGGCTTTCGTCTGAAAATATTTTGAAAGACTATTTTCTACGTAGCGTAGCTACAGTTTATCTGTTTATGTAATGATTTTGGTGTCTATCACAATTTGAAATAAGCTCCATTACCATCCTTAATTCCTTCTGAATCGAGAAGGATACTCGTAATATTGAGTTTGTCTTATCTTCAGGAATATCTGGCTCAGTCGTCAAACAAATTGATGGAATGGATACTTCATCCATGCGTGTATTATCCGAATGCAAAACTGGTTCCAATCGATCCCGCAAACTTCTGCGTGGGAAGAACCAGAAAGCTAAGAACCATACCAAAAGAGACAAGATGAATTACGGTACTCTCCAGGAAAGAGAAGAAGAAATAAACATTCTTAATATAAATCACAGCTAATCACAAACGTTACGGTGCAATCCTTTCACGAATCCTTTATTTACCAATGCAGAAAACACCATATACCTGATACCTACCCTCCTTCTCATGGTAAATTGATATTCTGAAATGATAACATGATATCACACACAACTCGGATGCCTGCAAACTTTAAGATTCTTCTATAGATACGGGACCAGAAAGGTCCCTAGACATAATGAAATTCCCGTTTTATATTTTCAATCAGTGTCTGAGATCTTTACAAGGAACGCAGAATAATCGTACTCAAATTTGTAAGGTAGACAGTGACTGTGTAAAATTTTAATCTCTCATCATGGGAAATTTATATTCCTCTTTTGAAAAGAAAGGGTTTGATCTTTTTTTGAAGATGTGGGTGAAAAATGGTGTTAAAAAACACATACACTCAGGGGGGAAAGGGTTGCAGATTTGGGTTAGTATTTACTATGCTAAGACCAGGTAGATGATACGAGTAACTATGTGATCATGCCAAAAACCAATTTGACGTGAATTGGATGATTTGTGAGGTGCATTATGAAACTTGGTTATAATTTGATATCATACCCGAGTACCACATTAGTTAAACACCCACATCTCTACCCCGGATGGGATTATGTACCGCCTTAATGAAAAGCTCTAATATTTTGACCGCTCAGTCCTGACCTAACGCCCACATATGTTATTTGATTAATAGTTTGTTCCGCCCTATCCTATCTTGTTCATCTCTTACGAGGGTGTAGTAGGGTTAAATTTTGTAAAATTAATTTTAAAATGAGAAAAAAACAGGTAGCAAAAAAAATCGGATTTCAAAATGATTATCTTTCACCCACCAACATATCAGTCAAGTCACTAATTGTTTTCTTTAAATAAAAGCTACCTGTTCGTAATTAGGATCCCGTTACCTCATTTTCAGTAGGAAGAGAAAATTAAATTTAATAGCTTCTTTTGGGTAGGAACTCGAGCAAAATCAATAGAAATTACGTAAGGTTCATAATAATCAATTAATTTTAAGTACTCAATGAAAATCTCATCATCCTTTTTCACCATTTCACCAATATCTTGAGCTAGAGTAGATAAGGGACATTTGCCTCCGCTAAGCTGGGAAGTCTATAAATTTTACTAATGCCGCACATCTTCAAAAGAAATAGATTTAAATAAGAATGAGACTTAATAAACGTATTTCTAGAAGATAACAAGGATTTTTTTTTTAACAAGAATAATCTCTTTGGTATTTTACGGGTCCTCATTTGGTTTGATGCAGTTAAAACACAAAATCATGACCCATCTGAATTGAGATGCAGTACACGTATGGGACGATTTTCTGATTTAAATTTTCTGGGATTGAACCCACGCCACGCCCTCCTGCTTACCGTCTTGACCACAACAACTGCGAGGCAATTTTCAACAATCCTATTTCAAATCACCCATAGAGATCAATCTCTTTTGACAGTTCGGGAAAAGCAATCTCCAAAGAGGAATATCAAGTTTCTGAAGTGTTCGTCCCAAACGAGTGCCAGCCATGACCAGATTCTCCTGTGGTTTGTTCTAGTAATTATTGGATGTGGTCATAGGGAATATAACCAGAGGATATCACATATTATTTCATGATTCTTCTTTGAACGTTCATCCCGCATTCTCTTTTCACTCGAGGTATGTATTTAAATCATTATCACTTGTGCCCAGTACCATTTGTGTCTATGTCCAGTTATAGCTGTGCGTGTTGAATGCAACACTGAACGGGATTAGGTTGTGGGGTAATCTGTTCTATCTTCAATGTACATCAATGAGAGGTCCATATTTCGTTCATGTTTTCTACTTACCATCTTCTCAAGTTATTTAGGACTACTGGTCGATACCTTCATGATCATATTATTTCATGATTCTTCTTTGAACGTTCATCCCGCATTCTCTTTTCACTCGAGGTATGTATTTAAATCATTATCACTTGTGCCCTGTACCATTTGTGTCTATGTCCAGTTATAGCTGTGCGTGTTGAATGCAACACTGAACGGGATTAGGTTGTGGGTTAATCTGTTCTATCTTCAATGTACATCAATGAGAGGTCCATATTTCGTTCATGTTTTCTACTTACCACCTTCTCAAGTTATTTAGGACTACTGGTCAATACCTTCCTTCATGAAAAATAATCATTGAATGATGTGATACAACCGACTAAAATGTCTCATTTGCAAGCTCTACTTTCAAGAAGAATCACTGCACCACTCATGGGTACATTCATTGTTAGGTTATTTAACTTTTGTTTATACATACTTCTGGATCTAGACACTGGTGCTTTCAATCTTTCTGCAACCTAACTCTTTTTGATCAAAGTTTCTTTGATCCCTTTGGCTGTCGAAAATGTATTCCTTTTCGTTTTCAGGGGTTATACAGTTGCCCACTGGTTGAAGCAGCAGTTTGGCTGATGGCTGACAGATGTTCTTTTTCACTCATGGGTACATTCATTGTTAGGTTATTTAACTTTTGTTTATACATACTTCTGGATCTAGACACTGGTGCTTTCAATCTTTCTGCGACCTAACTCTTTTCGACCAAAGATTCATCCCTTTGGCTTTCGAAAATGTATTCCTCTTCGTTTTCAGGGGTTATACAGTTGCCCACTGATTGAAGCAGCAGTTTGGCTGATGGCTGACAGATGTTCTTTTCAATTGAATCCTATATCTGGGTCAGTGAAGTCGATTGGTCAGCTGATGAGATGCGTGTCAGATTATAGGGTAGTCATGTCATGTGGCTACCATAGGAGAAATCCCATTTAGGGAATCACACGTCAAACCGCAATGCTTTGTAGTTTGTAAGTGTACATTAGGTATGTACTTACTGTTCCGGTGTGAGCTACATATCAGAAAGGGTTTTTACTTCTAGAATCACATAAATAATAACACTGTTGCTCCACTTTAACATTGAGATGCAGTCCCTAATCCGAAATGTACACCCACATTATCTTGAAGAATCAGAAATTAGGCTTTCGCTTCTATGAAAATTTCTTCTAGACTGAAAAATCCTCCATGTTGTTTTTACCTAGGCGAGAAAAATCGATAACTCCCTAGCACCCTAGCAACATGATAATATTCCGTGTTGTGTTAAGCATTCAAGTGTCTTTCCATGTAACCATTTTGTAACAAAAACGTCGTAAGTCCTTTCTCAGCACAGAAACATTTGCACACCTGATTAATCAAAGTCAACGTTTGGATTTGATTTTTGCTCAACTTGAGAGCTACTTGAAAAATGATGAACAACTTTGGGAGTTTATTTTGATAATGAGCCAAGGTGGAATCTGGAATGCCCAGACAATCCCCAGACTCATTTATCAATCAATCTCTTTTTTTATGTTTTTCCATAATACCTGTTTCTGATAGATTGTTAGATAGAAAGGTCTTTGTCCTATTGGTCCTACCCTCTTGCTTTTTTATGTATTTCCCCCTAATTTCTGGGGTTGTGTTAGCTCTTTTTTTCTAACTTGAATATCTTCTCTTCTATGTAAATTAGCTCTCTATTTTTCAACAAAGAATATGTCTACATATGAGTTTATTTTGTTAAAAAAATAAGCTTGACTAGGTAAATGGAAACGATTTATACATAGCTCTCTCGAGAGGGTTTGAATATCTGCCACATCCACTGTTTAAGAGTCTGTTTGGCAAAGAAAAATTTTGTGTTCTAAGTATCACTTGTAGGAACTCTTTCTTCAACTGACTGTAACTAACAATATACTAGAAACAATACCTAATAGTTATGTTACTTATCCGTGTCCGAGATTTCTCCTGTATGAACATCAAATTGTTTTCCTCCAGAATTCTGCGACTGTTATGGCTGCTGGAGTACATTCATACAGGAAAATAATACAGTAAGCAAGAATCAGTATAATACAGTAAGCAACCAAGCAATAGGTCATTTCTGAATGGGTGAAACCTCAAGATGGAACTTTGTAGTTTGTAAGTGTACATTAGGTATGTACTTACTGTTCCGGTGTGAGCTACATATCAGAAAGGGTTTTTACTTCTAGAATCACGTAAATAATAACTGTTGCTCCACTTTAACATTGAGATGCAGTCCCTAATCCGAAATGTACACCCTGCACATTATCTTGAAGAATCAGTACATACTTACTTATCCGTGTCCGAGATTTCTCCTGTATGAACATCAAATTGTTTTCCTCCAGAATTCTGCGACTGTTATGGCTGCTGGAGTACAGTCATAAAGGAAAATAATACAGTAAGCAACCAAGCAATAGGTCATTTCTGAATGGGTGAAACCTCAAGATGGAACTCACTTGGGATTCGTATGTCTTCAAGTCTTTAAAAAGTGCCTGGACCTAGGCATTTAAGCACTAACCTTCCCAATAAAATTGATAAAAATAGCCTATTGCTTCTTGAAATGGCTTCTTTCGAAATCAGCCGTCAGCTTGTAAATTATCAGCAAACTCTTATCAGGATTAGAAATGCTATTAAGAAGTCATCCAACTCTGGTAATTTCAGACCGAGATTACGAGATTACCTCTGACGTTCTCGTGTTTTATCATGGTTTCTATTCCTAGACTTTCCAGTCTTCTTTGCTGACTTTTGAGTTCTTTGTTGGGTATCCGTACTTCGTATGATTAGACATCTAGGATTCTAGGGGATGATTAAGTAATTTCTAAATTTTCTAGTTGTAATAAAAGAGCACGTGTTACAAAAAAAAAATGCTTGTCAATTGAATGTTGCAAATGGCGCATATCAGTGCAATCATAATCTCAGAGTTTGCTCTTTTTAATACTCCAAAATTATTCAGATCATTTAGTCTTCCAAAAAATGGAAGAAAACATATATTACCAGATAAAAATCTTCAAGTTGAACCTCATGATAGAAGGGCGGGGTGCAGGGGTCGTCTGGTCTGAAGACATTAGGGTCTACAAGTCAAGAGGGGTTTTACAATTTACAACTTCGTCCTGGGTTGAATGACACCAATTTTATGGCCACAACCGCCTTTGAAGCGTTGTAAAGGTTGACGACATATGAAAAAATTGCAGATATTTCCTTTTATCTTTCGATTAAAACCTTAAAAAAAGGGATTAATTGAGTTTGGTCCGTTCAATAAAATATTACATGAACCAAAGGGTTGGTATATTGCAGGATATTGACCGCTTCAATTTATCCGAGGACAATGACATGGGAAAAGGTACTGTTTTTGCAATAAAAGCCCCGAGGGATAATAAATTGGGGACAACCCTTTCCTCACGATCTCAATTGTGATGTAATCGTTCCAGAATCTTGATTGTCGATCAACCAAGGTCAGCTCAATAAATTTGATAATAGAGAGTTTTTGCAACCAAAATTAGCATCCCCTAAACGAATTAAAGAGTTCAGTTAACGGGACGCTAATTGTGGTTGCAAAAACTCTAGCACTGAATTCGAATCTTGTGTCTCTGGGGATAATGCACTACTGATACTTCAGAATGTAAGGAAAAGTATTTGGAGGGAACAAATGCAAATTAAGTTTAAACTTTAAGTCAAACGAGAAAGAAATTAACTTTTAAGTTAAAACCTACAATTTTTTCGCTTATTCTACTCTTTGAAGCCGGCTAAATGTGATATACATTTGTTAAATTTTAATGGGCGGATATAAAAGAGGCGGGGAGTTCCAGAATTTCGTTTTTCACTATCACCTCTTGTCCTCCAAAAATATCCTCGTGCGATATGCTGCTCAAACTTCAAAACATAGGAAACATTAAGACAACGATTGTTATTTCCAAATTGACTCTGTGCCAAAAATGTATTAAAGTGCATAATATTGTGTGCGCTGAGTCCTTTTGGTTCCAAAGTGTTCTTGTTACTGTTGCAGTGGCAGTGGCAGCAGACTAGTGTTCATCTCCACACTTCTCTGTCCCAAACTCCAGGAAGGCGGCAACTTTGATTGGACTTGTCCAGAGATCAAGTGGTGTTGGGCGAAATTTGATACCCATCTTATTTCAACAGATGCTGAATGATGGATTAATATACAGTAAGGCGTCAAACACCTTCGTCAAACTCCGCGTTTCCTGGCATGAATTCCGTCTAAAAGGGAGGACCAGAAGGACCTTTTTGCTAAGGCATACATATCTAGATTTGTTTTCCAACCATAAGTCCCAAATTTCGCCCTTGCAATTCTTCTCCCCCACTTGAAATAATCTAGGAGGAATTTATTTGGAATATTTTGTAATCATCTTGTGTAGTGAAAGGATGTGTTTCTGAGCATGTAGTAAGTTTTAATAAGTCTCTCGCCACATTCAATTTAGCTCTTGCACACGTTTTTACTCGAAACATTTCAAAAATGGAAACGGTTCGGTGTTAATAATTCTATTTGCAGTGATCGGGGATTACAGGATACTGTGTTGGATAAAAGACATCATTTGTGTTCAATTTATGAGCAGGTTTTATGACCAATATTGAAATGTTGAAGTAACAGCTTTGGAGAAAATCATCCTTCTGATAATTATATTTTGGTCTTCAGAACCCTTCATCCAGCTTGAGGAAAGGATTTTCTTCTATTATATTCCCTCTTAACATTGACAGAATATTCATTGTTAGTAATCCGATTCATGTGTCTACATCTACATACTTGTAATTAGGTTCATCACTTTCTTCTAGAGAATGACTTTCTCCATCTTCTTCAAACAAGGGTTGATGCTAAACTGGCCCCATACAAATACAGGAATTGCTGAACACAAAAAAAGTTAAGAATCTTGGTCAGATCCTGTATGTTGTGTTTCTACTCTCCCACAGGAATTTCATCTCAATTCCTGAATCTTGTTGAATGTCGCACATGATCACTTAATAAGATTAGGCACATCCGAAATATATTTTTTCAGTAAAATAACAATTTGGACCAATGTCAATTTTTTCGTCGCCGAATTTGTTTCGAATTCCAAAAAGAGAATTTATCCATGCTCCTTGCCGTCTTTGCTCACTGTAACTTACTGATGTGACGCTACGTACGAATATATGTAGGTATTCCGGTTGTTTATGATTACCAAAATAATTCAACTTTGTCCCATTTGATAAGGGTTCATGCTAATCTGACCCAATACAAATATAGGCGTGTCTGCATTAATTCAATTGATTCGCTACGCAACACCAAAACCATGTTCATCTCTTCAAAAGTAGCATCCTTTTGGAGTATTCATGGGTGTTGAATGTCGCACATGATCACTTAATAAGATTAGGCACATCCGAAATATATTTTTTCAGTAAAATAACAATTTGGACCAATGTCAAATTTTTCGTCGCCGAATTTGTTTTGAATTCCAAAAAGAGAATTTATCCATGCTCCTTGCCGTCTTTGCTCACTGTAACTTACTGATGTGACGCTACGTACGAGTATGCGTAGGTATTATTCCGGTTGTTTATGATTACCAAAATAATTCAACTTTGTCCCATTTGATAAGGGTTGATGCTAATCTGACCCAATACAAATATAGAAATTGCTGAACTGCTGAATTCAACAAGTCTCATGATTTCATTACAAAGAACACTTCTAACAGTTCTAACCCTATCCAAGGCAGCAGAAATTTTTCACACCAATGAAACGCTTGATTACATTGCTTGCCATATCAGAGAGAATCAACCAAGTTGACATATTCCCAGCGGCGACGCAGACATATCAAGTGTTTCTTGATTAGGACTATTATTACACCTGTAATCTTCCATAAGGTTCCTATTCCTGTGTGCCTTCCCTCCAGTCATAACAAAACCTGACATGATATCCCTTATGAAAGGGATCATGGGGAAAGGATTTTCAACCCGGATCTTACAACTTCCTAGATAAGTTCTCACCGCTTTTCATCGCAAAACTTCTCCTTACAAGTCTCGGAAATTGAGTCAAAAACACACATACCTATCACACCGAATTTGGTGGAGATGCCATCAAGTTTACCAATCTGAATTAGGTGGAAAATACACAGCTACATCTTACGTAGGTAGCTTTTTTATGTCAACTCTGTGGAAATCAATCTAAAATTCCAGCTCATTTTTACTTCCATCTCTGGACAAACAAAATCCCATGCCAAAGCAACACCAAAAGTCTTACGGTTGAAGCTTGGTTCAGAGAAAAAAAAATTTAGACTGCTGGGGTAAAGGGACTTTTTAGTCTCATTCGAGCAGGATAAACAAGGTATATTCTATTCTATTCTATTCTATTCTCTTTGACTAATTTGTTTACCTCTTTCCTGGGATTGAATAACCAATTATAATTTATTATTATGTACCTACATATAACTTAAAACTATTTTGTATGCTGCTTACAGTTTTCCTCAAAACATTGAAGAGTTAATCTTACAAAACACGGTGACTGGAGTGGTTAGGTATAGAGATGTGATCACCCGCATAGGCTTCCAAACGTTCAATATTCTATTGTCAACATGAAGTTGGGGAAGTCTCCAGAAAGTTTACCATCCGAGCTTAGCTTAGATTAGTGAAACTACTAGCTACATTTATATCTACTGAAGACTAGAAAAGCACTAAAAAACTTAAACTTCAGACTTGGAACCTTTTTCATGTTTGATTTTATTTTAGTTTTTAATGACCGTTTGATGGTTCCATTTTTTATGTAGTTTTGTTCTGCGGATCCCTGATTTTCTCAGGAGATTTGGGCGATATGTCTCCGATTTGGTACCACAACCTACTCATTTTTAGTTGCCTAGGTCAATTATTTTAATGCAGGTAATATTATGTACCTTGGATCTCTGGACCATTTTTTTATGATTTTTATTTAGGTGCTGTTTCGTGTTTAGAATCTCTGAGTTGTTATCTGTTAGATCCGTTAGTTTTTTTTACGAGTTTTTTATGTGGAGGGCTAATGATACACCCCTTGAACCTCTTGGCTGAGAAGAATCACTGATTCTTTTTAAGCCCTTTGTACCATGTTCAGCGTTTTATTTTGTTCTTAGGGAGAATGCCTCATTTAGTTCTTTACAGCCTCTTTCAGTAACAATTCTTTGTTTTAACAACTTGCCTTGTGCAGAAAAATACTAGATATTTTTTTTTTTTTTTTTTTGCCAAATTTGCAATGAATCTGTTCAATCTGATTTGAATTTCATACATAGTACAGGCTTGATAATTTCTACACACCCTGTTCAAGATTTTTTTGTTTTTGTAGTATCATATCCGCAATTTCCGCGTTTCTCTATTTTCTTTCTACTCGATAATTATATTTGGCGAATAATTGGTACTACAAAAAACCGGTTTGGTAGAAAATAAAAGAGGTACCATCCCGCCCACCAAATCGTACCGTGGGAGTTTTTTTACGAATATGTTCTCCTATTAATTGGGACAGATAGTCAATTTGTTCCTTTCTCATTTCATCCCCCTTGGAGTAATTTGGGGAATCCTTTTCTTTGATTATTTTCTAACCCTTTTTCTATTGCTAATAATATATCCGCAAGGTTCCGTTATGTTTGCTTAAATGAAAGGTAAATATTATTTCGAGCTGACACACATTCAGGGATTTTAAATTTTTATAACTATCTTTTTCAAATTCAATTCCTTGTAGACTCTTTTATTAAGTTGATAAAATAGCGGTTCAATAAAAATTTACCTATTAGTCGTCATCTACTAATCCTGAAAAGTGAACCATGATTTGGCGGAAAATTGACAGTCATGATTCAGACTAGACGTCGATATTTTCAAGGACATCAGATACCTGAATCTGTTGGCAATTGTTCGTTTCCCAATATTGTGAATGTTTGTCTCCTGGGACCAGGCCAGTTCTATCTTTTATCATTGACAACTCTATTATCCTAATAAATCACCAAACCTTTGCATTTATTAAACTTATCAACTGACAACAATATGACAGCTCGCCATTTTGTCAAATATCTAGACCTCAGCAAAATATTCTGATGATCTATTCAAAGGTCACATTTTGGCTTTGATTTATGATCCTTAAATCTATCATTTTAAACATTCTACATACTTTGGAATAGACTTGTACCTTTTGGCTTTTATTGTGATACGTCCATACTCGTACATAGGTACTTGTTCAAACTCAACATACCACAATAATTTCACCTATTTGTACTTACCTATTTTCATCCTTTACTTCTCCTTTCTCATTATGACAAAAGACAAAAGCTTTACTTCGAAATATCCACCTTTATCAATATTGGTTACCCGCCTTTTTTTCGCAGACCAAAGATTGACTAGGTATCCAATTCATTTGTACCAAAACCCAGAGGGTGATATTCTGATGTTTTAGAATACGTATTTCCATCTTTTAATCCTTTGGGATTACTCAATACTATCCATTGGTGATCATAGGGACTATTAGCATCCAGCAGCCCCCGAGGTAATGGTGTGTCAGCTACATGTAAATGACAGCGGGATTAATGTCTGTACACCTAAAGCATAGAGAAGGTCCGTAGTAAATTCACCACGTAGCTAAATGAAGGGTTGCAGACCCAGACACCAACAGACTATAGGGGTAAGTCTGTGACCTTGAGACACCTGTGTATCATTCCGGTATACCGGGTGTTTCAGTACCTGTGTATCATTCCGGTATGCCTTTCGTAGATTCGTATAAGCTTCTCCCATCTCTTGGAGCTGTTTGCCCCTACACCTAAGCCTCAGAGTGGGCTTTTTGTGTATGAAGTTAAGCTAGAGGTCATTTCTGGAGAAGCCAACACAGGAACTTCACCAAGGTAAACTTGTGCTAATCAATAGACACTTTCTGAAGACGAAGGGGTGAGCATATTGGCCTTTCTACTTTATAGGAAATTTGAAATATGTGTGCGATGTAACACTTGTTTTTGACATAACCAAAAGAGACAAGATGAATTACGGTACTCTCCAGGAAAGAGAAGAAGAAATAAACATTCTTAATATAAATCACAGCTAATCACAAACGTTACGGTGCAATCCTTTCACGAATCCTTTATTTACCAATGCAGAAAACACCATATACCTGATACCTACCCTCCTTCTCATGGTAAATTGATATTCTGAAATGATAACATGATATCACACACAACTCGGATGCCTGCAAACTTTAAGATTCTTCTATAGATACGGGACCAGAAAGGTCCCTAGACATAATGAAATTCCCGTTTTATATTTTCAATCAGTGTCTGAGATCTTTACAAGGAACGCAGAATAATCGTACTCAAATTTGTAAGGTAGACAGTGACTGTGTAAAATTTTAATCTCTCATCATGGGAAATTTATATTCCTCTTTTGAAAATAAAGGGTTTGATCTTTTTTTGAAGATGTGGGTGAAAAATGGTGTTGAAAAACACATACACTCAGGGGGGAAAGGGTTGCAGATTTGGAGCAGCAGGTGGATAGCGAACATTTTGATTCTATTTTCTCCTGATGAGGTGGTAGAATATACTGGTGATTGATATAAAAAAAATATTCATAACGGGACCATAACGGTACCTCTAAAAAATATGGCGTCAGATGTTTGGAATCAGAAAGAGCATTGTTGGTACTCCGTGAAAGCTTTTTTTCATTTTCAAGGTTTTGGTATTTGGTTTTGTTTCATCTTCTCGTTTTGGTACTTTGGTCTTGTTTTCAGTTAGGACGCTACATACGGGACCATAACGGTACCTCTAAAAAATATGGCGTCAGATGTTTGGAATCAGAAAGAGCATTGTTGGTACTCCGTGAAAGCTTTTTTCATTTTCAAGGTTTTGGTATTTGGTTTTGTTTCATCTTCTCGTTTTGGTACTTTAGTCTTGTATTCAGTTAGGACGGTACACGTATGGGACGATTTTCTGATTTAAATTTTCTGGGATTGAACCCACGCCACGCCCTCCTGCTTACCGTCTTGACCACAACAACCGCGAGGCAATGTTCAACAATCCTATTTCAAATCACCCATAGAGATCAAATCTCTTTTGACAGTTCGGGAAAAGGGTTTGTGTGGGGATTTTGTGTAATTTGTGATTTGTTCGGCACTTCAGGATCAGGAAAGAGTTGAAAACGTTAAATCTAGTGGAAATAAAATACAAAACAATACCCAGCACCACAATACACAAATCCCCTTTACCTTGTTTCAAGTATTGTTCATCGAATATTTCTTTATTATTTAAATTTTGTTATCAAGACTATTGTTTGTATTGTTGTTTATATCTTCCTTTGCTTTGATTTAAGTACATCCCGGTCTGTAGTCTGAAGGATATTGTTGGTTATGAATCTTGATGTTTTGGGCATGTTGATTCCTTAAGCCGATGCTGATTAATAATTTCACTTATGTCAATACATTTCCTCCATATACTCGAGTCCAGCATGTTCTGTAGTATTTACCTGTATAACATTTTGTTCACTGTGGACAAAGACACCTATTTACAGCTGATATTATGTGGTATTTTGACTTTAACTTTTATAAAATACCTATTTCAAGAGACAAGGTGTTTTGTTTAGCTTTCCTATCCCTTCTTACACCGATCAAACGTTTGTGCTGGTTGAATAATTCCATCTTATCCGGTTACCTCATTATATTCGTTGTACAGTTTTGTTGCTTTCATATTTTGGTCAGCCATTATTCACCTTCAACCTTGATACAGGTATTTCTCAGGAACTTTCATCTCATCCTGTTGTCCTTGAATATTAACTGGTCGCTCAGCAGAAATGGTTGAAATAAATAATGAAGGACTGAATTAAATATAATCTAGGGTGGTCTGCAATAGAAAGATTACACGATTAGACTGTGATCATAGTTCTATTTATTTTCATTATTTAAAAAGAAGTTTTATAGAAGAAACTGCTAAGGTCTGCTCCGTGCGAGAGTCGAATTCGTGACCTAGCTCTTACAACACAGACGCGCTACCCACCAAGCAAACTAGGCTGGCTCTAATTTTCATCATTTACCTGAAAATATTCAACAACCTATGACTCATTTACTTAGCATCCATGAAGTACATAATATAAACGAGTACAAGAAAGTGGTAATAAAATAAGTACAAGACTGGTAAAAAAAAAAGTATCAGTATAACCCATTAAGCAACCCAGATAGACATAGTTCATTTCGAAATGAGAGAAATCTCAAGATGAAACGCACTTGAGGATTCGTATGTCTGAAAGTCTCCAACGAACAGTCGAATAAAGAGGGGGCCAAAAATCATCGACTCCTTGCTGTGCATTCAAGGTCTATCTTCTCTTCCTTATACTTTAACGTTAATGTACCCAGAACTTGTGTCCCAATCAACTGAGAGGAGGAGTCAAGCTCAGCAGTCTGAAGGGATTTTACATACCTAACCTACGGTTTTGTGCCCTTCTACATTTCTGATACTTTCTCCTCTCCTGCTATGCACTTGCTTTATGTTGCTGGCAAAGAACGAATGGTGTTTTCAAATGAACATCTTGAGCTTTTGTATGAACAGAATTTGATACTAATGCTAGTTTTTACTTTCTTCATTTTGATAACATAAATATGTTTGGATAGTTTTTGTGTCTTTGCAAATACAGCAATCTATGCTTTCAACATGATTGTGTACATATTAAGTTTCTTTGAACTTGACATCATCTTTGCTTGTAATTGTAACATATTGTTGCTTGCTCCTACGCTGTTGTTTGTTGCTCTTATGCTCTACAGATTCCATCCTCTCTTTCTCTCTATTTTCGTAATTGTAATTTATCACCGTTTCTATTTTCTTCTAGGTTCCAACATTCATTCTCGCTTGGAGATAATTTAGATTTCATATTTTGGTACACTCCTTTATCTTCCATTCCATTCTCCTTGGCTTTCGTCTGAAAATAATTTGGAAGACTATTTTTCTACGTAGGTACAGTTTATCTGTTTATGTAATGATTATTGGTGTCTATCACGGTTTGAATTGAGCTCACATCACAATTACCATCCTTAATTCCTTCTAAATAAGAAAGGTTAATATTGAGTTTGTCTTAGCTTCAGGAATATCTGGCTCAGTCGTCAAACTAATAAATTGATGGACTGGATACTTCTGTATGTCTGCACAGACACTATCAGCTTCAATGATTAAAGTGCATTCAGTACTTCAAGATTATACAAAGTATGTTTCGCTGTTCTTCCTTTCTGTTCAAATGTCCGCGGAAGTCAAAAATCATTAGCCAGATGAGACTTGGATGAGGGAAAGGGGTCATAAGGTGGGCGAGGGGAGGATTCAAATTATACCAAACAATAGCAACCCTTTGATTTGTGTTGACTCCGGAAGAACCCTCGAAAGGCATCATGACCTAAAAAAATCCCTCATTATTCAGCTGCTGTGAGGATGCGACTTGTATCTGTTTTTTATTACCCCTTTTTCTACTCTGGGTTTCAACCCCTCCTGACATTTCTCTAGGAACAGGTTGCAAGTGGTTTCAATTAAGGAAATTACCTTATGTAAAAATAGAGGGATACTAATTGTTTATGACTTTCACAAATAATATGCGTTTATAATGTACCTATGTGTCAAATTCTGAGCTATCAAGGCAACAGCAGCTAAATATATTGCTATAAGTAAAAAAAAAAAAAATACCTACAAGAAAAACCTGCATTGTGCTTTCAAAGTTTTATATATATATCTGGTAATATTGCACGGTAGTACAGGGATGTCCTGGAATGATTTTAGAGACCCCAAACTTTACCTAATATAGTGTACAAAACATTTAAATTTCATATGTTATGAACTTGTTTTCCAAAGTCACCCTGAATATGGAAGTCTAGACGTGTCTGCATTAATTCAATTGATTCGCTACGCAACACCAAAACCATGTTCATCTCTTCAAAAGTAGCATCCTTTTGGAGTATTCATGTATTAATTAATTGGAGTTTTTGGACATTGATCTATTAGCACTTATCCATTTAGCTCCCCGCGATTGCGAGTTTTCAAAGCCAAAATTGTAAGGAATTAAGGATTTTTCTTTTCTTGAGCCGACCGTCCGTTTGCAATGAGGGGATGGGGATGAGGGAAACTTATCCAGAGATGAAAATGGAAACTGGAAAGTATTGACAGGAATACCACGAAGAAATAAGTATCATGAGCAACAACCCTTTGTTTAATGTCTGTTCTAGGGACCGGCCTTGCTTGTTGTATAATTTTCAATTTTTCACAGTTAAAAAGATTTCATTGGAGAAAAAACTACTATTTATTATTACACGTAAAAAAAACTCATCCCTTTGTTTCGATCTGAGATGAATCTCCAGTTTTCTCAACCCTTTCCTGAGTTGGAAATTCAATCTCAGAAACAGTTCTGCATCAATGAGTTTGAGGTCTCCGGAATCCGATGGGAAGACAAAACCCACCAAATATTATTTAGCCCATTACACATCGAATATACGAGCTCTGTTTGACAAGTCAAAAGAAATGACCAAAGCTGAGCGTGTTTTTCCCTATGGTCAACTTTACAGGATGCATGCCTTTACAGAGTAAGTTCAAAGACTTCAAAGGATGTACGACTTCGTGTTTTGTCAACTATCTTCAGATGTTTTCGACCGAAAGCTAGTTTGTACCCCTTTTGTAATGAAAGTGAAAAAATAATAATGGAACTTAATTAATAAAATAAAAAAGCATTGAATCTTTTGGCGCTGCCAGAATTCCAGAATAGGGGGTAACTTTTTCTAGCATCAATTTTTGTAGCACTTATCCATTTAGCTCCCCGCGATTGCGAGTTTTCAAAGCCAAAATTGTAAGGAATTAAGGATTTTTCTTTTCTTGAGCCGACAGTCCGTTTGCAATGAGGGGATGGGGATGAGGGAAACTTATACAAAGATGAAAATCGAAACTGGAAAGTATTGACAGGAATACCACGAAGAAATAAGTATCATGAGCAACAACCCTTTGTTTAATGTCTGTTCTACGGACCGGCCTTGCTTGTTGTATAATTTTCAATTTTTCACAGTTAAAAAGATTTCATTGGAGAAAAAACTACTATCTATTATTACACGTAAAAAAAAACTCATCCCTTTGTTTTGATCCGAGATGAATCTCCTTCAACCCTTTCCTGAGTTGGAAATTCAATCTCAGAAACAGTTCTGCACCAATGAGTTTGAGGTCCCCGGAATCCGATGGGAAGACAAAACCCACCAAATATTATTTAGCCCATTACACATCGAATATACGAGCTCTGTTTGACACGTCAAAAGAAATGACCAAAGCTGAGCGTGTTTTTCCTATGGTCAACTTTACAGGATGCATGCCTTTATAGACTTCAAAGACTTCACAGCATGTACGACTTCATGTTTTGTCAACTATCTTCAGATGTTTTCGACCGAAAGCTAGTTTGTACCCCTTTTGTAATGAAAGTGAAGAAATAATAATGGAACTTAATAAAATAAAAAAGCATTGAATCTTTTGGCGCTACCAGAATAGGGGGTAATTTAAACTTTTTCTAGTGTCAATTTTTCATTCATCCTACTTCCTTAATTAATAAATGCATCCAAATTAATTAACTCTTAGTATTTACTATGCTAAGACCAGGTAGATGATACGAGTAACTATGTGATCATGCCAAAAACCAATTTGACGTGAATTGGATGATTTATGAGGTGCATTATGAAACTTGGTTATAATTTGATATCATACCCGAGTACCACATTAGTTAAACACCCACATCTCTACCCCGGATGGGATTATGTACCGCCTTAATGAAAAGCTCTAATATTTTGACCGCTCAGTCCTGACCTAACGCCCACATATGTTGTTTGATTAATAGTTTGTTCCGCCCTATCCTATTTTGTTCATCTCTTACAAGGGTGTAGTAGGGTTAATTTTTCTGAAATTAATTTTAAAATGAGAAGAAAAAAAACAGGTAGCAAAAAATCGGATTTCAAAATGATTATCTTTCACCCACCAACATATCAGTCAAGTCACTAATTGTTTTCTTCAAATAAAAGCTACCTGTCCGTAATTAGGATCCCGTTACCTCATTTTCAGTAGGAAGAGAAAATTAAATTTAATAGCTTCTTTTGGGTTGAAACTTGAGCAAAATCAATAGAAATTACGTAACGTTTCAAATAATCAATTAATTTTAAGTACTCAATGAAAATCCCATCATCCTTTTTCACCAATATCTTGAGCTAGTTCTCACCGTTATTGATTTTATGTAAATTTCGGGCTTTGTTTTTCCACCTTGATCGTCAAAATCCTCGCTTCCTCAATCTCAGCACTCATAGTTTTTAATTACTAAAAAAAAAATGATTCAAAATAAACTCAGTAAAGGCCGTCAACCTCTGAGAGGGAGGGTTCTAAAATAATAGCGTTGAAGTAACAAGTGTTTTTGGTATACCTAATAAGTAATAACCCTTTCTTTAGTTTTATATTCCTTGTATTTTCTCATCCAATTTAGCTGATTCTGTTCAGGGGTTCTCAAACCACTTTGCCGATATTCTTCGCCGACGCTTTGGACACAATATTTTTTTGCTTAGAAAATCTTGTGTCTCATATTTTCCTTAACCTTCTATGAAATGGAATTCTCAACGAGCTATACCTACTCTGATATTTTTCAGTTTTTGCAGTCACATTTTTCGTCGTTGAAGAAAGAGCCGAAAGCGGAAACAGCTCGAAATTTTTGTTGTGTACTTGTTCGTCTTTTATTTGCATTAGGATGTGGGTGCTCAGTCTTTCCGTTATATTCGACGAGCTTTGAAGAGAACTAACGTTAAAGAGTGACATAATTTGTCTTTTTACTTTCCTTATCCTATAATAAGGAAAGTAATGTATTTTTCACAATGTGTTGAAATATCCTTTCGGGCTTTTTCCCTTCCATAATCAGCTTTGGGAACCACTGTAATTAGTTCAATTTTACCCCTTTACTTTTAATGTACTTAAAAACAAATATCACAACATGTTCATCACATATGTCTATTGTCAATACACACCACAAATTTCTTCGTCATAGAAAAAGGTCTGGTGGGGGCAAAACCCTATTCAAAATTTGAGGGAGGTAAGATTTCAGTGCGTCTTTGGGAAAATAATTATAATTTTTACCAACACAAACAATGCTGGTAATGGTAACTTGTTAAAAGATGCACGAGATATGGAAGATGGTGGGATCAAAATTTAAATATTCAAATACAGGAGCAATTGCTTCTTCTTTTGGTAGCAGCGAAAAAGGGTTTTCTTTGTTTCTCGAGGATCTTTTATCTTCCGGGTTTGCTGGATCATTTTGATATCGTGGGAGAATAAATTAATACCAAAAGGTCTTATCTATCAATATGAAAAATAATTTATTCATAATGTTGTTTTGTGTGTTTTTGTTAAGTTGAATCAATATGTGCATGTGTGGTTTTCCACAAGAGTTTATTGAACCGATCAAATTGAGTGATCTTTAATTAGATCAGTGTAGGAATCTGTTAATCTTGTTTTAAAAAGCTCAGTATAAAGTTGGGAGAATAAATTAATACCAAAAGGTCTTATCTATCAATATGAAAAATAATTTATTCATAATGTTGTTTTGTGTGTTTTTGTTAAGTAAAGGATTGAATCAATATGTGCATGTGTGGTTTTCCACAAGAGTTTATTGAACCGATCAAATTGAGTGATCTTGAATTAGATCAGTGTAGGAATCTGTTAATCTTGTTTAAAAAAGCTGAGTATAAAGTTTGCCCAAAACATCTTGGAACTAATATTAATCTGATTTAAAATCAATATTGATGAGCCACACGTTTTTATTAAATATGTACTAAAGCAAATTGAGTGTACGAGTATGAACAGGACTTCAGAAGATATGTAATAATGATAATAATTTGTTTTATTTCAGTATCCAATCAAGAAATAGAAACCGAAGAGACCATCATGAATGAAAAACTTGAAATGCCACCCTAAATCAAATGGTGCAGAATAGCGGTGAATTGGTCACTGGAGATCAACCCTCCGTAATGAACAAGGTGCTTAGATGAAGAAGAAGAATAGAAGGTGCCGGACTTTTACAAAATGTTTCTCTTTGAGGAAGGATCAAACAAAAAATTACCAACCAATGAAAATACTGAAAGCCCAGGAAATATTCTCAAAGAAATCCATAAAACATCTTGGAACTAATATTAATCTGATTTAAAATCAATATTGATGAGCCACACGTTTTTATTAAATATGTACTAAAGCAAATTGAGTGTATGAGTATGAACAGGACTTCAGAAGATATGTAATAATGATAATAATTTGCTTTATTTCAGTAGGTATCCAATCAAGAAATAAAAACCGAAGAGACCATCATGGAAGAAAAACTTAACAAGATATATCAAGAAGCAAATGCCACCTTAAATCAAATGGTGCAGAATAGCGGTGAATTGGCCACTGGAGATCAGCAACCCTCCGTAATGAACAAGGTGCCTAGATGAAGAATAGAAGGTGCCGGACTTTTACAAAATGTTTCTCTTTGAAGAAGGATCAAGCAAAAAATTACCAACCAATGAAAATTTGAAAATACTGAAAGCCCAGGAAATATTCTCAAAGAAATCCATAAAATCTCTAAGCAATCACTGTATTCTGTAATCTGGAAGTTAAAGGTACATCTCATCTGCCCCAGCGAAGTAATTGGTAGACCTAAGTCCTAAGGTATCCTTCTGATTCCTGATGCATCTTCTATTGTGATTTTGTCTTCCTTGACTTTCTTTCTCCTTTATATTGTGTAGTTTCTTCTGTAGGCTTTCAAAATGTGAGATTCTCTATGATTAGATTCATAGGCCATCTCTATGATCACATTGAGTGCCCAAGGGTTAAACAAGGAATTTGATACCAAAGTAAAGAAAGGGTTGAGAAGTTGAGATGCAGCAAAATTATGTTTGCAAGATCTCCAGGGTACCACCTGATGCATCATCCGACGTGACGTGGGTAGTTTCAAGGATTTCCTAATGTCAGTGGAGAAGCTCAGGTGAAAAATAGCTTCAGCATCGCAATGACTTCAAGAGACAAGATGCAGTACAAGCAGCAGATACAAGTATGTAGAAATATCCACACACAATATTGGGAAAGATCTCATATTCTTGACGAATGCTCTTGTTGGTAAAAGAAATCTCGGCCAAAAAACTCACTGACCAGGGCATAAAAGAGCTTTAATTGTTGAAAAGATCTCCAAGAGAACCAGTGGACCTCGAAGAAAAGTATCCAAGGTAATAGCACAAAAAACATTGAGGAATAAAATTGGTAGTATCATGAGGTATACCTTTTTTACCAACCAAAAATAGAAGAAACTGTCACTACAAATTTTTACATAAATTAAGTTAGTATTAACGATATTTATGTATGAGTCAACAAGTTACCAAATGTATGCCCATCTATTACGTATTCATAGCACAAAAGTCGAAAGAAACCCCGAAATTCTCAATATCATACTTCATCTTGTAATAAAATTGCCATACATTGTAACTTTTTGTGGAAATGCCCAAAAGATTCTAGGTGTCTGGTCTAGACTCTAGAACCCACATGCAAGTTGGAATTAACGGAACTTACAAGTTGCAGTCAATCGTATCAATGGAGAAGAAGAAACGAAATTACATCATAAAAGAAAAAATAATACAATGAACAAAACCATTTGGGCAGGAGAGGGGGAATCGGGATATGATGATGGTAGAAGAGAAGAAAGAAGCCAAAAAGGAGAGAAGATAAATCATAAGAATTATGATAAGTCTTATTGTTATCATTTCACACCTGTTGCACATATCGTGAGAAAAAAATCCGAAAGAGTTCCAGTATCCCGGCCCTAACCCGCGCAATAATCTAACTGTCCAAAACATTCTAAATAATACCTTGCCAGACAACACCAGACGGGCGAGAATGAACCATTCAACATAAATTCCGACTTCTTTCTTGTACTAATAACTGTTCCCCCCAGATATGAAAAAGATTGTCATAGTTATTGTTTTGTTCTTTATTTATTTTCTGTGGGACTTTTCTGATGTTTCTTACCAAGCTATTTCTGGTTTTGCTGATATTCTTGGTGGGGACGGGGCAAGGTTTTCTTCTCATGGGATCCAAAAGATCCTGGTTCATAGGTTAATGTCTTTATTAGCAGCTCAAAAAATGCTATGAATAATTTTATTTTGTTTTATTGTTCTTCTTTTTATTATGGACCTGTATTTTGTCTCCATAAATTTAGAAAATGAGTTTCCACAAAACTTCAGTTCAGAATGATGATGCTACACAGGCACCTTTATGGGCCATTCAATATCTTACCTGTACCACTCACTGTTGGGTAGTGTTGGGAAACATAGGAAACATTAAGACAACGATTGTTATTTCCAAATTGACTCTGTGCCAAAAATGTATTAAAGTGCATAATATTGTGTGCGCTTAGTCCTTTTGGTTCCAAAGTGTTCTTGTTACAGTTGCAGTGGCAGCAGACTAGTGTTCATCTCCACACTTCTCTGTCCCAAACTCCAGGAAGGAGGCAACTTTGATTGGACTTGTCCAGAGATCAAGTGGTGTTGGGCGAAATTTGATACCCACCTTATTTTAACAGATGTTGAATGATGGATTAATATTACAATAAGGCGTCAAACAGCTTCGTCAAACTCCACGTTTTATGAAACGCGTTTCCTGGCATGAATTCCGTCTAAAAGGGAGGACCAGAAGGACCTTTTTGCTAAGGCATACATATCTAGATTTGTTTTCCAACCATAAGTCCCAAATTTCGCCCTTGCAATTCTTCTCCCCCACTTGAAATAATCTAGGAGGAATTTATTTGGAATATTTTGTAGTGTTGGGTATGTCATAGAGTTATTTTTAACTTGTACGAGTATGTCTTGGAAAATGTTGAGTAATTTCACAAGTCGTCTACGTCCTTGGTCCGATCTTTCTGCTCAATCCTCTCAAAAGATATTGAATCTTCCAAGATGTGAAGCAACATTTCACCCTTCTGACGACTAAAAATTCTAAAGGCATTTCATTCATAGTTCGTATCCTGTAACCAATGTTTTGACTATTCTTGTAGGATGTCTCGAGGTCTAGACGGTTGTCAAAAAGCCAACAATTTTAACAATAGTTCAGGAGAAAAAAATATCCATAATTATTTTGAGTTCTTTCATTGGCATGCAGAGTTGTTGTGGTTTCTATTGGGAGGTTGATAATAACGTCTGATTTATTATAGTATCGCTGTCTGGACAGGAGGATTCCGTATGATTAATGTGCAGGGAGTTCTATAATAGATTTTGTGCCTTTTAATATTCAAGAATAGCATTTTTTATTTTATCATTAGATTGACTTGATATTTAGACTATTAGGGGGAGACTGTGTCTTTGTAACTGCTGATTTTTCCATTTTCGTATAGGTTTTAAAAGTAAAAACTTTGCTTATTCAGACATTAAGATGCAAAATAGTTATGCCACCATCAATCTCATCGAAGTTGGTGTTGCCAATAAATCCATGACTGGTCCTCTCACATACTCTGACAAGATTCACCATGAAATTCTGAGTTTAACCTTGTGATCCCTCGTCTAGACCAAGGATTAGACATTTGATCTGTATTGTTTTCTTTCTCGAAAGATTATACAAATATTATTGCTCAGAAGTACCTGTCTCTTCAACTTTGCAATCCGAAGCATTCCAGTCTAATTGGACATACGAACAACGAAAGAAGTTGATGAAAACATTAAGAATATTAGGAATAATAATGGTTTCAATCAGAGAAAAGGATGTGTCGGAATAATGTTGGAAAAATAATATGGTAATCATGTTGATTTTGAACCATTTCTTTGGAAGTAAATTTGTTTGTAGAAGAAAAGGTGGCAAAGGAATCATACAAGATACTCGTACAATTCTCTTGCTCTTGATAAATTCAAAGTCATCGTAGAATGTTTGAAAGATTAACTTTACCTTATGTTCAATTTACATTATGATTTGAATACAACTTTTGAAGAAATTACGTATACCAGTGTGTCAGCAATTGACGAATAATTCTATTTGCAGTGATCGGGGATTACAGGATACTGTGTTGGATAAAAGACATCATTTGTGTTCAATTTATGAGCAGGTTTTATTGCCAATATTGAAATGTTGAAGTAACAGCTTTGGAGAAAATCATCCCTCTGACAATGTTTTGACTATTCTTGTAGGATGTCTCGAGGTCTAGACGGTTGTCAAAAAGCCAACAATTTTAACAATAGTTCAGGAGAAAAAATATCCATAATTATTTTGAGTTCTTTCATTGGCATGCAGAGTTGTTGTGGTTTCTATTGGGAGGTTGATAATAATGTCTGATTTATTATAGTATCGCTGTCTGGACAGGAGGATTCTGTATGATTAATGTGCAGGGAGTTCTATAATAGATTTTGTGCCTTTTAATATTCAAGAATAGCATTTTTTTATCATTAGATTGACTTGATGTTTAGACTATTAGGGGGAGACTGTGTCTTTGTAACTGCTGATTTTTCCATTTTCGTGTAGGTTTTAAAAGTAAAAACTTTGCTTATTCAGACATTAAGATGCAAAATAGTTATGCCACCATCAGTCTCAACGAAGTTGGTGTTGCCAATAAATCCATGACTGGTCCTCTCACATACTCTGACAAGATTCACTATGAAATTCTGAGTTTAACTTTGTGATCCCTCGTCTAGACCAAGGATTTGACATTTGATCTGTATTGTTTTCTTTCTCGAAAGATTATACAAATATTATTGCTCAGAAGTACCTGTCTCTTCAACCTTGCAATCCGAAGCATTCCAGTCTGCTGCTAGGGTGTAAAGGGACTTTTATGTTAGCAGTATAAACAAAGTAATTAGGTATAGGTATATTCTATTCCCAGACTTGAGTCAGGTTTTCGGTTGCATTCTTGTACGTTCAGGTTGCTCAATTTGAATACCTGTCCCACTTTATTTATTTAACTCTTACAGAATTTTGACAAGACCCATTTTTTCCATGTCCTTTCCAAGCGACCCTTGAAATCTCTGGGTTCTTTACCCCTCATTATATTCCGCCACTCAGAAATTTCTGATACGGTCCTTTATTTTTTTTTCTGAAGGGATAAAAAAAAAGAACCTGTTACCCCCAAAATCTCTTCGGATCCCAAGGATCCAGTGTTCATAAATTTTTAACAATCCTTTTTTACGACTTTTTGATATTTATTTTATGTAGATGTGAAATCTATTTTCGAGTGTTTGTATTTCTAATTATGTTTTTATTAGTTTTTTGTGATGTGAGTTCTATTCTTCTCTTTCTTGATGGCATATTGTTATTTTATGCATTCATATTTCGCCTACATCTATTTGTCGTTCTATCTGATACCTGAATCTAGGATTCAAAGTCTAATTCTCAACATTTAACTTTGTTTCAGCTAAGAAAACAAAATCATACTAACGTAGTGGAGATGACAAAATTACCAAACTCGATTGGCGAAGATGAGAAATTCACGAAGCTCTATTGGTGGAGATGTCAAATTTTCCGATACAATTTCAATTTTAGTAAAGGCGCGAAGTACTCCAATGAATTTGGTGGAGATGTCAATTATTACGAACCCCAGATGAATGTATCTAGGTAAGTACCTAGGTACATAATATGTATCTGAAAATTACTGAGACATCAATGTTCGCTCCTAAATGCAGAGCTACGACTTTTTGATATTTATTTTATGTAGATGTGAAATCTATTTTCGAGTGTTTGTATTTCTAATTATGTTTTTATTAGTTTTTTGTGTGAGTTCTATGCTTCTCTTTCTTGATGGCATATTGTTATTTTATGCATTCATATTTCGCCTACATCTATTTGTCAGTCTATCTGATACCTGAATCTAGGATTCAAAAGTCTAATTCTCAACATTTAACTTTTGTTTCAGCTAAGACATCATGTTCAAAACAAAATCATACTAACGTAGTGGAGATGACAAAATTACCAAACTCGATTGGCGAAGATGAGAAATTTACGAAGCTCTATTGGTGGGGATGTCAAATTTTCCGATACAATTTCAATTTTAGTAAAGGCGCGAAGTACTCCAATGAATTTAGTGGAGTTGTCTATTATTACGAATCCTAGATGAATATATCTAGGTAAGTAGGCAGTAGGTACACAATATGTATCTGAAAATTACTGAGACACCAATGTTCGCTCTTAAATGCAGAGAAAAGACCACACCTGTTATTTTCTCATGCAGAAACAGATAAGGAATAAAAACGGCCAATTAGTTTGAATAACACAAGATCTTTTTTCCTTACTCAAAGCGAAACAAAAAATATTTTGACATTTTCAAATATAGGAATTGCTGAACTGCTGAATTCAACAAGTCTCATGATTTCATTACAAAGAACACTTCTAACAGTTCTAACCCTATCCAAGGCAGCAAAAATTTTTCACACCAATGAAACGCTTGATTACATTGCTTGCCATATCAGAGAGAATCAACCAAGTTGACATATTCCCAGCGGCGACGCAGACATATCAAGTGTTTCTTGATTAGGACTATTATTACACCTGTCGTCTTCCATAAGGTTCCTATTCCTGTCTGTCTTCCCTTCAGTCATAACAAAACCTGACATGATATCCCTTATGAAAGGGATCATGGGGAAAGGTTTTTCAACCCGGATCTTACAACTTCCTAGGTAAGTTCTCACCATTATTGATTTTATGTAAATTTCGGGCTTTGTTTTTCCACCTTGATCGTCAAAATCCTCGCTTCCTCAATCTCAGCACTCGTAGTTTTTAATTACTAAAAAAATGATTCAATATAAACTCAGTAAAGGCCGTCAACCTCTGAGAGGAAGGGTTCTAAAATAATAGCGTTGAAGTAACAAGTGTTCTTGGTATACCTAATAAGTAATAACCCTTTCTTTAGTTTTATATTCTTTGTATTTTCTCATCCAATTTAGCTCATTCTGTTCAGGGGTTCTCAAACCACTTTGCCGCTATTCTTCGCCGACGCTTTGGACACAATATTTTTTTACTTAGAAAATCTTGTGTCTCATATTTTCCTTAACCTTCTATGAAATGGAATTCTCAATGAGCTATACCTACTCTGATATTTTTCAGTTTTTGCAGTCACATTTTTTGTCGTTGAAGAAAGAGCCGAAAGCGGAAACGGCTCGAAATTTTTGTTGTGTAGGTACTTGTTCGTCTTTTATTTGCATTAGAATGTGGGTGCTCAGTCTTTCCGTTATATTCGACGAGCTTTGAAGAGGACTAACGTTAAAGAGTGACATTTGTCTTTTTTACTTTCCTTATCCTATAATAAGGAAAGTAGGTAATGTATTTCACAATGTGTTGAAATATCCTTTCGGGCTTTTTCCCTTCCATAATCAGCTTTGGGAACCACTGTAATTAGTTCAATTTTACCCCTTTACTTTTAATGTACTTAAAAACAAATATCACAACATGTTCATCACATATGTCTATTGTCAATACACACCACAAATTTCTTCGTCATAGAAAAAGGTCTGGTGGGGGCAAAACCCTATTCAAAATTTGAGGGAGGTAAGATTTCAGTGCGTCTTTGGGAAAATAATTATAATTTTTACCAACACAAACAATGCTGGTAATGGTAACTTGTTAAAAGATGCACGAGATATGGAAGATGGTGGGATCAAAATTTAAATATTCAAATACAGGAGCAATTGCTTCTTCTTTTGGTAGCAGCGAAAAAGGGTTTTCTTTGTTTCTCGAGGATCTTTTATCTTCCGGGTTTGCTGGATCATTTTGATATCGTGGGAGAATAAATTAATACCAAAAGGTCTTATCTATCAATATGAAAAATAATTTATTCATAATGTTGTTTTGTGTGTTTTTGTTAAGTAAAGGATTGAATCAATATGTGCATGTGTGGTTTTCCACAAGAGTTTATTGAACCGATCAAATTGAGTGATCTTGAATTAGATCAGTGTAGGAATCTGTTAATCTTGTTTAAAAAAGCTGAGTATAAAGTTTGCCCAAAACTTAGGACTTTTCATCGCAAAACTTCTCCTTACAAGTCTCGGAAATTGAGTCAAAAACACACATACCTATCACACCGAATTTGGTGGAGATGCCAAGTTTACCAATCTGAATTAGGTGGAAAATACACAGCTATATCTTACGTAGGTAGCTTTTTTAAGTCAACTCTGTGGAAATCAATCTAAAATTCCAGCTCATTTTTACTTCCATCTCTGGACAAACAAAATCCCATGCCAAAGCAACACCAAAAGTCCTACGGTTGAAGCTTGGTTCAGAGAAAAAGAACCACGTTTTTTATTATCCTTTCCACGCATTTCTCCGGGACTTTAATTGGATGATTGGGACTCACACCTGTTTATATAAATATGCATATTAAACATTTCGAGATGAGAATTTCTAGGAAATTTATGAGGGGGGTTCTGATTCTTGGCGTGAGAACCAGAGACGCTGCTGTGGAGCTCGCGATGTCAAACTTTTTTTTTTTTAATTCAGAATTGTTAACCTTTGATGATTTCGAGATTTTTTGTGATTCTATTTATTTTTAAACCCTTTGCACAAATCACTAGTTCTTTTGTCTTATTGACCACACTATAATCTCAAAGGTTGGCATTAGTATACCAGAATTAATCTTTTTTTTTTCCGAAGGGTACTTCATTAAACCCTTTGCACAAATCACTAGTTCTTTTGTCTTATTGACCACACTATAATCTCAAAGGTTGGCATTAGTATACCAGAATTAATCAATTTTTTTTCCGAAGGTACTTCTGAAGTTTTCCACCTCAAAGACAGAAGTTGAATAGCTATTTTTTACTTGTATATTCTATTGTGATTTTGTCTTCCTTGACTTTCTTTCTCCTTTATATTGTGTAGTTTCTTCTGTAGGCTTTCAAAATGTGAGATTCTCTAGGATTAGATTCATAGGCCATCTCTATGATCACATTGAGTGCCCAAGGGTTAAACAAGGAATTTGATACCAGAGTAAAGAAAGGGTTGAGAAGTTGAGATGCAGCAAAATTATGTTTTCAAGATCTCCAGGCTACCAAAGAGATTTATGATTCCTTGGGGTGGAATTGTGTGACCAATCAAATTTTTACATAAATTAAGTTAGTATTAACGATATTTATGTATGAGTCAACAAGTTACCAAATGTATGCCCATCTATTACGTATTCGTAGCACAAAAGTCGAAAGAAACCCCGAAATTCTCAATATCATACTTCATCTTGTAATAAAATTGCCATAAAGTGTAACTTTTTGTGGAAAAGCCCAAAAGATTCTAGGAGTCTGGTCCTCTGG
Organism: Diaphorina citri; assembly: GCF_000475195.1. Taxonomy (NCBI): domain Eukaryota; kingdom Metazoa; phylum Arthropoda; class Insecta; order Hemiptera; family Psyllidae; genus Diaphorina; species Diaphorina citri. The sequence goes on along the minus strand of NW_007377487.1, from coordinate 63,135 downwards.
TCTAGACTCTAGAATCCATATGCAAGTTGGAATTAACGGAACTTACAAGTTGCAGTCAATCGTATCAATGGAGAAGAAGAAACGAAATCACATCATAAAAGAAAAGAAAAAAATAATACAATGAACAAAACCATTTGGGCAGGAGAGGGGGAATCGGGATATAATTTGTATTCAAGGTTCATTTAGAATTGAAAATTATAGTTACTTGCGCGCTTTGGGTCTTTTTGATTCATTATTATTTATGATATTCAATGCCATCGCATTGCTACACTCCCTCTCGAACCCAGGACCTCGAGATCATGAGACCCCATTCATTATTTTGGACTGCATCTTGCATCCATGAAGTTTCAATTGAGGTGGGTGTAACAAAGAGTCCAACCTTATTAGCTACACTTACCAAGCTATTTCTGGTTTTGCTGATATTCTTGGTGGGGACGGGGGAAGGTTTTCTTCTCATGGGATCCAAAAGATCCTGGTTCATAGGTTAATGTCTTTATTAGCAGCTCGAAAAATGCTATGAATAATTTTATTTTGTTTTATTGTTCTTCTTTTTATTATGGACCTGTATTTTGTCTCCATAAATTTAGAAAATGAGTTTCCACAAAACTTGAGTTCAGAATGATGATGCTACACAGGCACCTTTATGGGCCATTCAATATCTTACCTGTACCACTGTTGGAAGTAGTTAATGTTCTCGCCTGGTAAGGAGAAGGGCGATGGTCCAGGTCCAGCTGAGGTAGATATTCTGCTGTATTTGAGATAAAGACTTAGGAACCAGTGACCAGAAGTGTGTCTTTGTTACTGACCTTTGAGATATCCAACTTTAGGAACCTACTTTACTACCTTGAGTAAATGATGCTGTAGACTTCCGAGTTTCTTTTATTGATTTTCAGTAGCTACCTGTACTCGCCGACTTGCTCATACTTCATAAGGTAGACATAGATTTCTATAAAATCCCTCAATCTCATATTTATTGGAACCCCACACACGTTTTTTTTTTTTTTTTTTAACCTTTTTTCCCTAATCTTATTCTGAAATCTTAATTTGGAATGGCCTAGGGATTAGGGATAATAGCTACACTATAAAGGTACCACGGCCACATATGTATAATTATTTTAAGGGTCTAAACATGATTTTTTTTTCTACTTATTTCGTGCTTCGACATATTAGGCCGTCTTATTGTGCAGAGACCCATAAATAAAATTAGGTAAATATAGGTAAGTATTTTTGAACTTTCTAAATGTTTTAGCAATTTAGAGTTTTTTCACCATGAAAATCAGAGGTGTCAAATTCATAAGCTCGAAGAAGAAGAATTAGAGCTGGAACTATTTCGGACAATCCCAATTTCACCATTCCTTCTTTCGGAGGTCCTTCCTCCTTTCAGGTATTGAAAGACCAAAAAAATAAATTGAAAGTGTGTTATATCAACTTATATCCTTTTTAACAACCATTTTGGTTTCAGGTACCTTTTAGGATCACTGAAAACCGTTGGGTTGTGCAATCCGAGGGACAATAAAACATCAAATTTCTCTTTTTTTTACAATGCCATTTGAACCTTTTCTCGTTCAACCCTTTTTTTTCTGTCCAAACATTCAAAATTATACAATTTTCAAAAACCCTTCCGCAATATTTTGTCGACCAATGACCGAGCCTTTGTGTTCTCTCACGATTTTCATTTTATCAGGGTGCTTTGTTCTTGCAATTTCTGAGGTAGCTACCAACTCATGGCTCATGTGTGAACATTTTCTTCCATTTTGCAGGTGGAGTAATGCCCAAGTGGTTGTGCAATCCGAGGGACAATAAAACATCAAATTTCTCTTTTTTTTACAATGCCATTTGAACCTTTTCTCGTTCAACCCTTTTTTTCTGTCCAAACATTCAAAATTATACAATTTTCAAAAACCCTTCCGCAATATTTTGTCGACCAATGACCGAGCCTTTGTGTTCTCTCACGCTTTTCATTTTATCAGGGTGCTTTGTTCTCGCAATTTCTGAGATAGCTACCAACTCATGGCTCATGTGTGAACATTTTCTTCCATTTTGCAGGTGGAGTAATGCCCAAGATATGCATCTGAGTTGGTGTTCTGGAGCAATCAAAATAAACTGAAAATATTTCCTTGGTTTGGCTCCATCTATGAAATAGTAAAAGATGATTCAAGGAAATACCTTTCGGAGTGAACCCCTGATCCAGCCGCCAACACAACATGCTGTTCTGGAGCAATCAAAATAAACTGAAAATATTTCCTTGGTTTGGCTCCATCTATGAAATAGTAAAAGATGATTCAAGGAAATACCTACCGGACCCCTGATCCAGCCGCCAACACAACATGACAATTCCAAAAGTCAGCAGTCTACGCCAGCTCCTGTATCAGTATTGCTTCACTTCAGATATTTTCGAATAAAATTACGTTGTCCTACGTGAAGTTTGATTTGAAGTGAAGGAAGCTTTGTGCAATATCCCTTATTGAATTTTCACAATAGAATAGGTTCCACTTTTTTATTAGGATGCAATTAATGGTGATGTAACCCTTTGCTTTTTTTTACTTCATTTTTTTGCATCACATTTTCATTCCTTTTATTGTGTTGTTTAATTTTTTATTAAAGCATTTTGTGCCGTCCGAAAAATCAAGGGGAGCGATGGTCTTGCCACGCCAAGAAACAAAAAGTAAAAAGGTCGTGTTGGTTACTTCCATGAACATAAATTCATTTTAAGGTGTCATTTACTGGCAGTATTTTTCTGGCGTTTATTTGGGCTCGTTTTTTTTTAGGATAAACAAAGTCCAAAAATTCAATTTGATGTGTTTATTTTGCTCCTTTCTACACTTTCGTATGGGCAGTTGTTCTCAGTATAAACAAGGTACGTTCTATTGTTTTCAAATTTCGAGACGAATTGTTTGTTTAGTTGAACATCTTTTGAGAATTCAGCTGTATCAAAGAAAGCAACTGTTGTGAATACTCTTGTTAGGTAATCTTTCTTGTAGGTACTTTCATTTCTTTTCCAGTGAAACTATCTAGGTCTACGTCCTGAATACATACGACTCTCACGTAGGTACATACATTACTTCTCAGCTTAGAAGTCTGAATTCAATTCAAATCATACCTGCATGAATTATGAATCAAAAGAATTCCAAAAGTTGTCCCTTCTTATTCTTCTTCTGGATGAAAAAGTCATTTCTGAGCCCTCAGAGTTATTAAGCCGACCTGAATCTATTAGAAGAGGCATACACGTTGGCCTTGGAATCGGTCAGAAACCTCAGAACTAATTTAGCCTTGAACAGTTTGCCCCCCTCCTCTCTATCCATAAGATAAGGGTTGCTAGCATCTCAGAAGATCTTAGCGTTCCATATAATAGGTTCCTAACCTCGCCCATATCTTTCTTCTTATGCCAGTGAACCCTTTCTTCTCGGAGATATCAGGATGAGATTGAAAATCAAGAATCAAGCATTGTAATTTGTATTCAAGGTTCATTTAGAATTGAAAATTATAGTTACTTGCGCGCTTTGGGTCTTTTTGATTCATTATTATTTATGATATTCATTGCCATCGCATTGCTACACTCCCTCTCGAACCCAGGACCTCGAGATCATGAGACCCCATTCATTATTTTAGACTGCATCTTGCATCCATGAAGTTTCAATTGAGGTGGGTGTAACAAAGAGTCCAACCTTATTAGCTACGACAATGGAACAAAATTGAGGTCTTAGTTTTATATTGAAAATTTACTAGTAGTTAATGTTCTCGCCTGGTAAGGAGAAGGGCGATGGTCCAGGTCCAGCTGAGGTAGATATTCTGCTGTATTTGAGATAAAGACTGAGGAACCAGTGACCATAAGTGTGTCTTTCAGGATGGGTTGGTCAATGTTACTAACCTTTGAGATATCCCACTTTAGATACCTACTTTACTATCTTAAGTAAATGAAATCTGTTGACTTCCGAGAGTTTCTGTTGAAATCTGTTGACTCGCCGACTTGCTCATACATAATGAGCTAGACATAAATAAAATTCTATAAAATTCCTTAATCTGATATTTATTGGTACCCCACACACACAGATTATTATTGTCCCAGTCAATGAATTACTCGAAACTTGGCTCAGACATGAAAAATCGATTTAAGCGAGGGAAGACAAAAATTCCCGAGTCATTATTAAAGTGTGAGGAACCTGCGTCTGTTCAAGGTTGAAATCTCTGGGTCAGTGCACTTGTGCAGGTCTGTCTGCGGTTCCAAGGCCAAGGGATTCCAAATCCCGCCTTCCTATTGGTCCATTCGTCTTGCCAGGTATTCTCCGATGATAAACCCTTTTCTATCGAGTTTTTTATGTTTTGGTTAAAACAGAAAGGGCAATAACTTCTTGAAAATCTACCTGTTCTTTTGATTTTTGAATATTTTCTTCCCCTGAGCAGCAGGTGAATTTATTCTGAACAAGAATCTACTAATGAGGGGATTATACTGGTCGCGGTGTTCCTGCTATCCCTTGAATATATTGATGATCAAGGATACTAAGATGAACCCTGCTAATTACCATTTATGTTTATGGAGACTCTTACGTAAAAGCTAATTCAATATCTTTCTTTTCAATTTTTTGAGCCTAATTTGGGTACTCTGAGCACTAACAAAATTGAAAAGACGAATGATTTTAGTTTGGAGGCTGCATCATGTACAAGTAAATACAAAGTTTACATATGCAGTAAAAGTGGGTACCCAACTTCGATAAAATTAGGCGAAGATGAAGAAAAAAACTCATTCCCTATGTTCTTTTGATTTTTGAATATTTTCTTCCCCTGAGCAGCAGGTGAATTTATTCTGAACAAGAATCTACTAATGAGGGGATTATACTGTTCGCGGTGTTCCTGCTACCCCTTGAATATATTGATGATCAAGGATACTAAGATGAACCCTGCTAATTAACTTTTATTTTTATGGAGACTCTTACGTAAAAGCTGATTCAATATTTTTATCTTTTCAATTTTCTGAGCCTAATTAGGGCTCTCCGAGCACTAACGAAATGGAAAAGACGAATGATTTTAGTTTGTAGGCTGATCAGGTATGAAGGTACTTACAAAGTATGCATCTATGCATAGGTGCAGCAAAATTGGGTACCTACCCAACTTCGATAAAATTAGGCGAAGATGAAGACGAAAAACTCATCCCATTAAGAATTATTTCACTGAATAAAATGTATTGTATTTCATGCTCAGAAAAGAGTTCTCAAGACATAAGTCAATGACAAAATAATTGCTCTCATAATTTGTTAGCACCCTCTCCCAAATCATAATCATCCATTCTGTTTGGTGCACCAGTTGTTGCTCTTGTTAAATCTTCGTATTATAATTTCCAATGTGTTGTAGGGTCTTCTTGTACTTGTGTAATTGATTATGAACCAGACAGCATCTGTATTGCGACTCTCCTTTTCATCATCAGCTTCATTGGACATACGAACAACGAAAGAAGTTGATGAAAACATTAAGAATATTAGGAATAATAATGGTTTCAATCAGAGAAAAGGATGTGTCAGAATAATGTTGGAAAAATAATATGGTAATAATCATGTTGATTTTGAACCATTTCTTTGGAAGTAAATTTGTTTGTAGAAGAAAAGGTGGCAAAGGAATCATACAGGATACTCGTACAATTCTCTTGCTCTTGATAAATTCAAAGTCATCGTAGAATGTTTGAAAGATTAACTTTACCATATGTTCAATTTACATTATGATTTGAATACAACTTTTGAAGAAATTACCTACGTATACCAGTATGTCAGCAATTGACAAAAATTCAACTTTCAGAATTATTGCGTATCAAACATTAGCCATAAAGAAAGTACCTAGGTAACATAAAAATGAGATCCTTTTTAGAGTGTGAGAAATTCAAACATTTAGGTGCACATGTAGGTAGGTACCCGAATTACAAACAAATACATACATATTGAAATATAATGCCAACATATGAATATTAAATATTATTATCTTACCAAACGGAATAAAAATAATGAATATGTGATAAAAAAAATACTGAGAAGAAAAACTTTCTTTAGAATCCTTATCAAAAATGTAAGAAAGGCATACACACAATATTAGTTCTGGGATACGAACGTGGGGTTTTCATAAAAAATATGATATGCCTTGAAGCTGTTGCTGTAACCCTTTCTGGCATTATGAATACGAAAATGATGTTAATCTTTGACATTTATGGATTTTTTAAGAAGATTTTATGCTTTTTAAATTCTTCTTTTGGTGCAGAGCTCTGTGTTCTGGCTTTCTACTCTGTTCAAGTGAATATAATGAGCTGGGAACTACTACTTGTCTATATGTTTGCCTAGATATTCAATATTCATGTCATGAATACTTTGGCGTGAAGGACCCTAAATTACAGTTATTGTACAACGGCAAGTACTTAAGGATCCTTCGAGTAAGCTTTGCTTAAATCATATAAATTCTTCTTTTGGTGCAGAGCTCTGTGTTCTGGCTTTCTACTCTGTTCAAGTGAATATAATGAGCTGGGAACTACTACTTGTCTAGATGTTTGCCTAGATATTCAATATTCATGTCATGAATACCTACTTTGGCGTACCAGTTGTCTGTAATAGAAGGACCCTAAATTACAGTTATTGTACAACGGCAAGTACTTAAGGATCCTTCGAGTAAGCTTTGCTTAAATCATATAATCATATGAAGTGGATCTGTGAAAAGAAAGCACTGACCCATTACTCACATCAGTCAGTCGATGGACAGCTAGAATTGCTTCAGATGGATACCTTTCTTTGAGCAATTTTGTTATCTTGACTCTTAGGTACATAAGTAGGTCCTTTGAGGTATTGACTGTATTTATTCTTGTCCAACAAGTTGTTTCAATCTTAGACGAACACTTTAAAGTTTCCATGTTAATTCGTTTATTCTTTTGTAGCTTTACTTGACATTTTCTCATTCGTTCACATGGAAAAGTGATCATGTTTGGTTCAACAATGCGAGTAGGTGTTAGGGATTATATTGGGGGACTAAGAACACAATGATGTCATGCTATCAGAGATTAAGAAAGCAAATGAGCGTGAAGGTGAAGTTCTAAATACGAAGAAAAGGGTTTTGCTAGATGAACAAGGAACTGAAACTAATGTCTGGGCGGTTGAAGATGTTGAACGGGTGGCTTTAGAAAGAAGAGGATTGTTTCCAAAATGAATTGGCATTTCACCTTGTGCATAGTGATTTTCCAACTAAGCATTTACACCCTCTCCCAAATCATAATCATCCATTCTGTTTGGTGCACCAGTTGTTGCTCTTGTTAAATCTTCGTATTATAATTTCCAATGTGTTGTAGGGCTTTTCTCAAAAACCCTTTTCACAAAATGACCACCCCCTATTGCATTTTTCGTTCTTTCTTCTTTATTTTTAGCATTTTTGATATAAGGATCTACTTGTGACTTCTTTATTTTGCTTGTCTTTCAATTCGAATTCTTCATGGTTTCTCCTTGTAATCCTTTCTAATTTCTGACCTTTCTATTTCCATTGTTACAGGACTCAAGAGTCAAGATGTTTGTAGATCCTTGATCCTTTCAAACAATTGCCAACTGCCAGTAGAGATGACAGGGTGTCTATCAGACTGGAAAACCGGGAATTGTCAGGGAATTTCATGGAGACTGGAAAAGTCAGAGAATTGTCAGGGAATTTCTCACAAAATTGACAAAAATCCAAAAAATTCAGGTAATTTTTCAAAGCCTAAAAAAAAAAAAATTCGGTCCATAAAAAAGTATGCAACCTTGAAGGGGCAACTCATATTTTCTCGAAAAAATTTCGCCTCTGGCGCTGTAATTTTGTGTTTTATAGAAATGTATTACTCTTTCATATATTAGCGAGTCTGAGGCATTGTTTAAAGTCGGAGAGCATCTACTAATTCTTGTTGCCGAAACGGATTCTTTTGGTACCCAATAGGTGTAGTAGTTTTTCAAATCTTTCTATGTTCTAAACAAAAATTGTCACAGTTTTATCGCTTCTAGGATCTTTAGCTATTAGCTAAGTTAAGAATGGTTCTAAAGTTTCGTTTGACTTTCAGTCCTCTAATCGCAGAAACGTATGCGCACAAACACATTAATGCGTTGCCTGCAAGGGAGCTTTGCTCGGGACATTTGATGTGACGTCATCGCCTACGATAGCGTATGCCGTGACGTCAAAGTTAACGATTTACCGGCATTTTTTAAATCGATTTATCTCGGGATCTAAAAGTCGTAGAAGAAAAAGAAAAATTCCGTTGGTCCTCATTTTTCCCGCTCTATGACTTTGAAACACCACCCAAGTAAGCGCAACTGATCTGCTATTTGGCTTGGATATTTGATATTTCATGTTGGTTTAAGGTTAATATTCCATTACAATCAGCAATTTTTCCAAGTTTGTCAGCAATTAAAATGTACTCCTTTGGATTTATTTCATGTTTGTTTCCAACATTATCACCTCTCACTTATCTCATTTACTAACACTTTCTGATAAGGATAAGACTTGGCTCATTAATTATTTATTATTAATATTAATCCTTCTGATAATGAAAACACAGGAAAATGAAAGAAAGAGTGTTGAATGTTATAAGGAGGCATTTTGACACATAATTAATCTCTTTTCTCCTGCTGCTCCTGCAATGACCCCCAAGTAAGAACCTTGCATTATCTTTGTATTTTGAACGCGATAGAGTCGAATTCCAAAAGTCATGGATTAGAATAACATCGCCAGAAACATGTGTGTGATTACCAAGTAGAAGTATGTGATCCAAAACAATTGCCAGGTCAAATATTGTGGATAAGATGTGAACTTGGAAAGATTAATCAAAATTGAGATATCTACGGTATCTGTTGTTTCAACGTTTTGACATTTCTGATAAGATCTTTCGGCCAAATCGACCTTTCTACTTTGATATTTACACATAGGTAGGTACTACATTATTTATAGAATTCCTTTTCACCCCATCTTCTCCTGCTGCTCCTGCAATGACCCCCAAGTAAGAACCTTGCATTATCTTTGTATTTTGAACGCGATAGAGTCGAATTCCAAAAGTCATAGATTAGAATAACATCGCCAGAAACATGTGTGTGATTACCAAGTAGAAGTATGTGATCTAAAACAATTGCCAGGTCAAATATTGTGGATAAGATGTGAACTTGGAAAGATTAATCAAAATGGAGATATCTACGGTAACTGTTGTTTCAACGTTTTGACATTTCTGATAAGATCTTTCGGCCAAATCGACCTTTTTACTTTGATATTTACACATAGGTAGGTACTACATTATTTATAGAATTCCTTTTCACCCCATTTGTTCTCATCGTTTGGCCAAGCATATGCCTTGTGTGTTCAGGAGGTCACTAGTTCAAATTCTAGCGAGGGCATGAAAATATATCAGTTATTCTAGGTATTGACTAAAACTTTTTCTAGTCCTTCTTATTCCTTTGAAATTGCTTTTAACCTTTCATTATTAGCAAGGAGGGAGCTTCTCTTATTACAGAATCCCTAACATTCGTTGATGTCATCAGAGGTCTCTCTTACGAGACGTTAGGTTCATTTCATACCTAGTTTAGTCTTGTTTCAGTCTTCTTAAAAGTACGTCAATCTCTCGACATGCTTGAAGCCAAGTTCAATTCATTACAATACATACATGTAGGTATTCCAGACTCCTATACATAGAGTCCTACACCTATGTATAAACACTCCATGTATTGGAATATTCTACACTCGATTATTTCTCAACCTAGAAGCCTTGTTCATAACGTAAACTCAGTTGTCCCTTGCACTCTAGGCGAGGCTAGGCGGCAGAGCACCCACTGGGATGCGCGGAGATGCATTTCATAGTTGAGTTAGGTCCATGACCCCTACGCCTGCATTTAAAATAACATCTATTATGCAGCCACATTCAGTATGCATCTGTACTCGGTGTTTCCAATCTCTCTTCACTTGTATATTCGTCGCTCTTTCTACTTTCTAGTCTTTCCTGTCTTTCTCGTTATTCATCAGGTCGCCATATTTGAACAGCATCTCGTCTGAACTGCATTTCTCTTCTCCCTTTTCTTTGCTGGATTATGTTTTGTGCTGGAATCCTTGACTTGTTGCTTGTTGTGTTGGGCTGGGAATGTGTCTGTTATCAGCTCCGTGGAACAGTTTAGGATGCAGTAAATGCTGTGCATGTTTTCTGTGAAAACGCTTTTGTCAGTGGTGGATACTCATAGAAAGTAGTGGATATTTGTTGGATTTCAGTTTTTTTCTGTTTTTAGAAACGTTGTAAGTTCCAAATGGCAATGCTGTGCATGTTTTCTGTGAAAACGCTTTTGTCAGTGGTGGATACTCATAGAAAGTAGTGGATATTTGTTGGATTTCAGTTTTTTCTGTTTTTAGAAACGTTGTAAGTTCCAAACGGTACTATATGAAGAAAGGCTAAGGGAAATCAACAAGCAAGGGATGATTGAATTTGTATATTCTCCACAAGGGATGATGGTTTAGTTTGAGTCAGTTTGAGTATAATACAATCCCAAAAATCCTGAAAAAAAAAAATAGTTTTTCCTTTGGTTTTGTAGTTCATTTATCCAATAAGTTCTAAAACAAAAGTCCCAGATTCGTCACTATATCCATTTATGTACTTATCCTCGCACTCTTCTTTCTTGAAGAGTATTATTATTATTTTTTTTTTTTTTAACCTTTCCCCCTTTATATGAATTCTCAATGCACATACATACTTTATGTTGATTAGTGTTGTGTTCATACATGTACTGTACCATGTCACCGTGATGTGAGAATCATACAAATTAGTTTGGTAGACCTAGATGATGAACACAGCATGTTATGTGGGGAAGACATAAGCAACACTTGACTTTGACATTCGTTTCCTATTATTTCCCTAATTTTGTTTTTTCGAATTCTTTTGTTCAATTTTTATTTGTTAATCTTTTTTAATCCTTTTTTTTATTACCTTTTACGATTCAATCCAATAGAAGATAATCTGTACCATGTCACCGTGATGTGAGAATCATACAAATTAGTTTGGTAGACCTAGATGATGAACGCAGCATGTTATGTGGGGAAGACATATGCAACACTTGACTTTGAAGTTTGAAGACATATGAGACTATGACTGTGCAATGTGATAATTTCAATTGAACTTAACTGTGTAGGTTAGGTTGTATCTCTTTCTGATATGTGTACACATTTTAGAATTCAACTTTCCTGTACCATGTCACCGTGATGTGAGAATCATACAAATTAGTTTGGTAGACCTAGATGATGAACGCAGCATGTTATGTGGGGAAGACATAAGCAACACTTGACTTTGAAGACATATGAGACTATGACTGTGCAATGTGATAATTTTAATTGAACTTAACTGTGTAGGTTAGGTTGTATCTCTTTCTGATATGTGTACACATTTTAGAATTCAACTTTCTACTGAAAGAAATAGGGAGTAGTACCTTTGTACCATTTAAAATTCTCCTGTTCAAAACTGCAAATGTGGTTTCTAAATTCTCAAATTCAACAGTATAAAGGTATGTTTTCCAATTTTTAAACAATTGAAAAATCTCTGTCGCATAAAGAAAATCCTAAATCTTCCCAAATTTCTCTTTCAAATTCTTTTGCCAAGACATTTCAAAATGTCTCATAACTTACGTTAGTACAATGGATACAGAAAAGGTCACCCAAAAAACGGCACAAAAAAGACAGTAATTTAGATCCAAAAATAAAAACCGCTTGTGTGCATTTTGATATTTTGTGAAATTACTCAATTGACCTTTATTAAATATTTTATGGCTTTTCTCAAAAACCCTTTTCACAAAATGACCACCCCCTATTGCATTTTTCGTTCTTTCTTCTTTATTTTTAGCATTTTTGATATAAAGGATCTACTTGTGACTTCTTTATTTTGCTTGTCTTTCAATTCAAATTCTTCATGGTTTCTCCTTGTAATCCTTTCTAATTTCTGACCTTTCTATTTCCATTGTTACAGGACTCGAGAGTCAAGATGTTTGTAGATCCTTGATCCTTTCAAACAATTGCCAACTGCCAGTAAAGATGACAGGGTATCTACCAGACTGGAAAACCGGGAATTGTCAGGGAATTTCATGGAGACTGGAAAAGTCAGGGAATTGTTAGGGAATTTCTCACAAAATTGACAAAAATCCAAAAAAGTCAGGGAATTTTTCAAAGCCTAATAAAAAGAATTTTCGGTCCATAAAAAAGTATGCAACCTTGAAGAGGCAACTCATATTTTCCCGAAAAAATTTCGCCTGTGGCGCTGTAATTTTGTGTTTTATAGAAATGTATTAGGGGAAATTTTCAAAGCCTAAAAAATGGAAAAAGAATTTTGGTCAGTAAAAAAAGTATGCAACCTTGAAGGGGCTACTTAAATTTTCTCGCAAAAATTTTGCCTGTGGCGCTGTAATTTTGTGTTTTTATAGAAATGTATTAGGGAAATTTTCAAGCCTAAAAAATTGGAAAAAGAATTTTTGGTCAGTAAAAAAAGTATGCAACCTTGAAGGGGCTACTTTAATTTTCTCCGCAAAAATTTTGCCTGCGGCGCTGGATTTTTGTGTTTTATGAAACCGTGTTGGGGGGGGGGGGGATAAACAATACTCGTCTTGTATGTACTTGTAATAAATTTGATGGCACATTCGTTCTCTTTTGACAAAATTTTTGATGGCAAATTCGAGGAAATCAGACTGTATTTCGCAAATTATTGGTGTAAAAAAAAAAGTAGATATAACTTTCGAATTTTTTTTGCTCCTACCCAAAAAAAAAAAAAAAAAAAAAAAAATCTACCATAGCGTATCGATTAAAAGACATTTCCTCCAAGGAGGCCGGAGTTCCAGGATTACTGTAGGTAGGTATGTGAAAACCAGTCAATCATGTAGCTATCTACAGTATATAGGTACCCGTAGACATCATAGAAGTGAGGAAATGACTTGTAAAAATCACCAAAATCTAGGAGGCCGGATATTCTGAGTGCAATCCATTTCACTGCAAAACTCTATGAAGCCTGTTATCAGTAGAGGGAAAGTGATAACAAATGTTGCAACCCTCCTCCACAAGGCATATCACCAAATGCTTATCCGTAGTCTTTACGGCCAGATACGCACGCATACATGTTTAGCAAAAATACGCCTTGTTTAGCAGTAATATGTTCGGCCGCTATTTCGGAAAAAGCCCCTGAAACTTTGCAAAGATGTTCTTTATAAAATGTAGATCAAAAGTCTACCAGGGCTGAAGCTCGAGAAATGTACGGTTCGGCCGCTATTTGGGGCAAAAGTTTTAAAAAAGCTCAAAAATGTTTGGTTCTAAAGGAACTTTAGTATTCGACCCAAGCCCCTGAAACTTTGCAGAGATGTTCTTTATAAAATGTCGACCAAAAGTCTCCTAGGCCCGAAGCTTGGAGAAATGTAGGTACGGTTCGGCCGCTATTAGGGGCGAAAGTTTTAAAAAAGCTCAAAATTTTTCGGTTCTTCAGGAAAAGCTTAGCCTTAAATAGCGGTCGAAGCGTACATTTCTCGAAACCCGGCCCGCGGAGACTTTTGATCGTCATAAATTATCGAATCTCTCTACAAAATTTGAACGACCTGAGGCTAAAGGTAAAGTCGTGAGAACCGCGAACTCCTTTTGGGCTTTTTCCCAGTATAGCCCTAAAAAGCGCAACTTGCGCCCTGAATAACGGCCGAACCTTTCCTTTTGGAAACACGATCCAGGGACATTTTGATCTACACAATTTATCGAATCTCTGTGTTGAGTTTGAGCGACTTTGACCGAAATCCAAAGTCCTGAAAAAACCCAACCCTTTTTGAGCTTTTTCAAAACGTGTGCATTAAAGAGCGACCGAACCGTACATACTCCAGAGCTCTAATTGAGGTAATTGTTCTGCCAACACTATTTTTGGAAAGGACAATCCCCCCACTCCATATTTGTCTGACTCACTCTCTTCCTGTAGTCCATGGTATTTCCGCTAAACACACACATACGCACATACTCGTAATATTTTTGTCAATAAAATCCAATTGAGTATGTCATAGCTTACTCAACCCCTCTCTATAATATCAGCGGCGATGTAACCATTACTAGTTTTATGTTCGCTCTGGAGTTAGTTGGGGAGTGGAAACTTGAAAAGAGTGAAAAGTTACCTCTAGTTGATTTTAATACCAATTTTGTCCTATTAATGGTAGGTACCTACTACTAAAGTTGTTTTAAGTCACACTTTGAGTTCAAAGTTAAGTAGGTAATTAAACAATCTGATTTGCTGATCTAAATGTTCTCGTAACATGGTATTGAATTACATTGCCGTATTATTAACACCCAGCTAGAAACAGTACGATACCTATGTACCTATGTTCTTTCCCAATCAAAAATACATAGTATAACTACTAGTACTTCCTTATCTACCTAGTATATACATATACCTACAACAATTACCTACACCCTTGACTTTTAAGTTATATTGTTCGTTTTATTGGCGGTTTTACCTTTCACGCAAGATTATGAAAGGCTGCCTTTACTCCACCTCTCCACCAATAATGAATATTATTGTCAACAGAATCGGTTGAGCGATACCGTCTGCTCATAGGAGTGGTTCCTAAACCGGAAAAGTTCCCTCATGGGCCACTAGTCTATATGTATAGTAATTAAATACAGGGCATTTCGGGGCTATATGTATAGTAATTAAATACAGGGCATTTCGGGGTTAAGAGGCCCCGAAATGCTTAACATCAGATCAATCTACTTATCCCAGGCAAAACCTTGAGGGGGGGATTTAAACATCACTCATTTAGGGCCCCATCGGACTTTAATTCTTTGTTTCGCCCTCATGCACGGTTTGTCCAACTATATTGAAGTTTGGCAAACATGGTTTAATGTCTAAAGGACACTTCAGTGACTGTAGATTTTGGACTTGATCACGCCTAAGAGACTCTACAAACTCAACATATTTTGGGCTCAATCAGGCCTATAGAGGACACCCTAGGACTTTTTTTCCGAGTGAGTTTCCTACCAACAACTAAAGAGAGCAGCAACAGACAGACATGATTGGCTACACCGACAAGGCCCTTCCTTTAGATCCTGATGATGATCCAGTTCACTAAACCACTAGTAGGTAATTTAGTAAAGCATACCTAATTTTAGATGTACCTATGCAATATGCAAGTAACCCACGACCCCTAGATTAAGAGCCGCTGAGCTAGACTGAAAAGTAAAATGGGAGGGTGTTACGGTTTAGAGCTCCGCTGAATTCAAGGATACATGGCACATTATCACTATGATAACACACCGTGTCACAGGAAAACTGAGAGGTGGGAAAATTTCTCCACAAGTTGGTGTCAGCTTAGATATTTTAGCGTAACTTCGATTGGGGAGAGGGAGTAAAAAGGAGGTGTCGTTATCTCGATTTATACATCGTAGGTACCGTACCCTACTATAAAATTTCAAGGGGTTTTACAACAATGTCACTGTATCGGTAACTGGTAACTGTGAAGGTTTTCAGTGACAGGGCTTTACCCTCCATTCGGCAATTGGCTATCCACTTACCCACCTACTCACAGCTTTGGTGGGGTCGAGAAACCAGATGGTTACCCATCCGGAAATCAGTCACGGACAACGTTGCTTAACATCCATCCGAAACTGGTGTACCTATTCAACGTACTACCCTACTGGTCCAGGGTCTCCACTCCAAATTTTTAAAAATCACTAGATTCGAGGAAAAGAAATCACTAGATTTGACTTGAAAATCACTAGATTTCTAAATTCTCCCAAATGGTAGTTTATTCGTGGGTTTTGAGGGTAGAAGTCTTATATAATAATTTTTATAGTGAAAAATCCTCTACAGACAATGGAAAAACTGGTTAACTTTACTTTCTATGAATCAAAACACTTTTTTTTAGCTAACAGCGCTCCATCATGTGCTGCTCTCTAGCGGCGAAGATTCGAGTTAAAATTATCCAATATCAAGATAAGTTTTTCAAGTTGTGTGTTTTTTACGAACTACAAAAAAGTAGAAAACTTGAAAAAAAAGTTCATTCGAGTTTCGTTCGTGCAGGGTAATTCTAAAAGCCTTTTGATTCGGCTTTTGTAAGAACATCAAGAAGGTCTTACTAAATTACTGTTATTCTTTCAAATTTGACTAATGAGTAATGACTGACAGGATGTGTGAATGTGTAGACCGAAAAATTACAAAAAAAAAAAAATGCGGCGCAGTTATTTCATGTGCAAATGGAGGTCTTAAGCCCTTACCCTAGTGGAATGAAAAAAGATTGGAGAATTAATGTTGAACAGGCTTGGGAACATTACTTGAAGGAAAAAAAAAAAAAATAAAAAAACTGTTGTGACGCAGTGGGAATAGGGTGGAAAATCTTGAAAAAGTAGACTGGAAATTTGGAAAAAATGGACTGGAAAACCGAGAAAAGTCAGGGAATTTTATTTTTCCATTTTGGTAGACACCCTGGATGAGTCCAAATCAGAAGGTCAAAAAAAGTAGAGGAAATTTGGAAAAAAAATGGACTGGAAAACCGAGAAAAGTCAGGGAATTTTATTTTTCCATTTTGGTAGACACCCTGGATGAGTCAAAATCAGAAGGTCATAAAGTACCATTATCTATCTACATAGATTCAGAAGTTGTGACACCAGAATATTAGCACACTTCTATTCTTAGAATTACATTCTATTCTGCCATTTCCAGATGCTAGAGATGGCTGAAGCTACAGTCCTAACCCACAGAAACTACCAGACTTTACCGTCAGATTATCTTATTCTGCCATTTCCAGATGCTAGAGATGGCTGAAGCTACAGTCCTAACCCACAGAAACTACCAGACTTTACCGTCAGATTATCTGGAAGGATGTATACCTAGGACACGTGATAAAACAACTAATTTTAGGGTAAAAAAGTCAACAGAATTAACAACCTAACTAAAATTACGAGCAGCTCCCACATCTCAATCAAGCCTTTTGACTTGTAGAACCCGGCACTTGCCCGCATTATTAAAGAAAGTCCAATCAAAAACTGTTGGAGCCCAATAAATTATTTGTTTTTTGATATGGGACGTGAAAAACTAACAAATTCACGTGTGTCCATTGCTTCTAAGCTACTAATTTTAGGGTAAAAAAGTCAACAGAATTAACAACCTAACTAAAATTACGAGCAGCTCCCACATCTCAATCAAGCCTTTTGACTTATAGAACCCGGCACTTGCCCGCATTATTAAAGAAATTCCAATCAAAAACTGTTGGAGCCCAATAAATTATTTGTTTTTTGATATGGGACATGAAAAACTAACAAATTCACGTGTGTCCATTGCTTCTAAGCGAACTAAGGGCGTAGGAGCATCTGCCAATTTATTGTCTATTGAAACAATCAAGCGAGATAATTTTCAGAAGTTAACCATCCTTTCTCTTCACAAAGGCAAGAAAAGGAAGGATTAAACCTTGAGAAAAGACAATAAAGCTATAGGAAGCAAAAATGTTGGCATCTAGCTCACATTTATCCTGTTTCCTAAAATTGTACGAATTTTTATTAACTACCAACTTGAGATAACCAAAAGGAGTGTCAAAACTAGGAGGAAATGGTAGCAGCTCAAAATTTATTGCTTTTCAAAAGAAGAAGGATTTACTTAACTATAGGAGTTATGAGGGCGGCTGAACTTGTTTCATTCTACACTAGTTTGAAATTCAAATTATGTGCCCCAGGCATCTCCACCAATTTCTATGTTCTCCCATATAATATGTGCTTCAGACATCTCCACAAATTTCTATGTTCTCTCTTGGAATATGTGTTTCAGGCATCTCCACCAATTTCCCTCCCAATTTTAAAAAAAAAAAAAAAAAAAAAAAAAAAAAAACAATCTGATTGGTTAATTTTAGACTTTGGGTTAGGAATGGCCAATCCAATCCAAAGGCAATAACTATAATAGCAAAGTGAGGCCCCGAAGTATAACCTGGAATAACTACCTTTATCCTATTTAATAGCAAATTTCGGCCCTAAAGTTTATAAATTTATGATTACAACATACCTCTCGGTTCTGGCGAGGGAGAGATTCGACCCCGCGCCCTCTCATTTGACAGGCGAACGCCCTATTTCACGGAGGAAGTTTGTGATGAGTGTGAACGAAAATCATCACGAAGTAAGCATTACTCGTCTCTCCCCTTGCTTCCCCACTCTCGCGGTGGCGATAGTTTGGCGATATGGCAAGGGTGAAGCAAGATGCAAATCATACGCGGTCACGGGGGTCATTGACCCCGGGCTATCCGATATCATTCTAGTGCAAGGGGACACGTGGGATATTGCACGTAGATTGTTTTGTTTTTCCACCGCCACTCATTTGACATTGCTAGTTTGCGGGCGTAGGAGCATCTGCCAATTTATTGTCTATTGAAACAATCAAGCGAGATAATTTTCAGAAGTTAACCATCCTTTCTCTTCACAAAAGCAAGAAAAGGGAGGATTAAACCTTGAGAAAAGACAAAAAAGCTATAGGAAGCAAAAATGTTGGCATCTACCTCACATTTATCCTGTTTCCTAAAATTGTACGAATTTTTATTAACTACCAACTTGAGATAACCAAAAGAAGTGTCAAAACTAGGAGGAAATGGTAGCAGCTCAAAATTTATTGCTTTTCAAAAGAAGAAGGATTTACTTAACTATAGGAGTTATGAGGGCGGCTGAACTTGTTTCATTCTACACTGGTTTATTGAAATTCAAATTATGTGCCCCTGGCATCTCCACCAATTTCTATGTTCTCTCTTGGAATATGTGTCCCAGACATCTCCACCAATTTCCATGTTCTTCCATATAATATGTGCTTCAGACATCTCCACAAATTTCTATGGTCTCTCTTGGAATATGTGTCCCAGACATCTCCACCAATTTCCATGTTCTCCCATATAATATGTGCTTCAGACATCTCCACAAATTTCTATGTTCTCTCTTGGAATATGTGTTTCAGGCATCTCCACCAATTTCTATGTTCTCTCTGGATCAAAATTTGATTTTTAATATACATACTTCGAGCCGCCATGTTGTTCTTCATTTTGGGTTACTTTTTGAATTGATGCAATAATTTTGCGTGTCTGATAGGAAAATGAGACGGTCCCAAATTTTAAAACGGTCTCCTACTGGTTTCATTCGTTTCCTATTATTTCCCTAATTTTGTTTTTTCGAATTCTTTTGTTCAATTTTTATTTGTTAATCTTTTTTAATCCTTTTTTTTACTTCAATCCAATAGAAGATAATTTAGATGATATTTTGAGGAAAGGCTTCTGAAGATCCTTTGTATTACCTTCACTTCACCAGTTACCTATAGTCCTAATGTTTTTATAATTTCTTTAATGGTCCAGCACTTTTGGCAGTCCAATAACTCGACAAGAGTCAGACGGTTGATCGTGATTCTAGCAAAAAAGTTCTTGGGAGAAGAAGGGTCTTAACCCTTTTTAAACCTTGACATAAATATCGATGTTTCTGACATAAATTTGAGAATAGGTTTTTATAATTTCTTTAATGGTCCAGCACTTTTGGCAGTCCAATAACTCGACAAGAGTCAGACGGTTGATCGTGATTCTAGCAAAAAAGCTCTTGGCAGAAGAAGGGTCTTAATCTTAACCCTTCTTAAACCTTGACATAAATATCGATGTTTCTGACATAAATTTCAGTATTTCGGGTTTCAATTTTCAGTATTTCGGGTCTTAAAGCAGGTACCTCCATGTTATTTGCTGATCTAAATGTTCTCGTAACATGGTATTGAATTACATTGCCGTATTATTAACACCCAGCTAGAAACAGTACGATACCTATGTTCTTTCCCAATCAAAAATACATAGTATAACTCGTACTTCCTTATCTACCTAGTATATATACCTACAAAAATTACCTACACCCTTGACTTTTAAGTTATATTGTTCGTTTTATTGGCGGTGTTACTTTTCACGCAAGATTATGAAAGGCTGCCTTTACTCCACCTCTCCACCAATAATACCGAAAAAGAGTAGACTTTTTAGATAGCTAATTTACACAACCTTCTCTCCACTTTCAGCAGAGATAGATCTTTGAAAGCACGCCATTGTACACGCCTACATTTTACATTCTGGAACAAAAAGATCCATTTGAATTTCGATCGCTGATCAATTTGGAAATTTCTAAAATTACATGTTTCGTGTTTGCAACCCTTTCTTTTTATCGCCAGTGATAAAAGATCCCCTAATTTACACAACCTTCTCTCCACTTTCAGCAGAGATAGATCTTTGAAAGCACGCCATTGTACACGCCTACATTTTACATTCTGGAATAAAAAGATCCATTTGAATTTCGATCGCTGATCAATTTAGAAATTTCTAAAATTACATGTTTCGTGTTTGCAACCCTTTCTTTTTATCGCCAGTGATAAAAGATAGGGAAAAGGGTTTGGAGCCCTATAAGATACCGTTAATGTACCTGCGCCTTGCAATTCTAAAAGCCTTTTGATTCGGCTTTTGTAAGAACATCAAGAAGGTCTTACTAAATTACTGTTATTCTTTCAAATTTGACTAATGACTGAGTCTTCTTTATTCTTTATTTCAGAATCAACATTTTCAAACTCCTTTTGAGGCACTTGGACAGCTCTAGTTATTCGATATTCCTCTATAAAGAAGTGAATATTTTATGCTTATTAAAGTTTTGAAATTTCATGCAGATAGATAATAATACCTACTTAGGTGCACATAAGAACGTATCATTTTCTATTTAAATTTATTCAATTCTCTTTAATCTACAGTAGCTAAAAACGGTCATACATGCTACCTACTTAGTGCTTCCTGTCCTCCAAATAGGATTATTTATTAATTAACTCCAAATAAAATGCACAAATCATCAGATAAGATATGAAGGACGACCTTCTGGTATGAAAAATAGATATTTCTGGTTATGCACAAGAGCAGTCAACGATGACTCAGTTGCGTAAGGTCCTGGGTTCAAGAAAACATATGTCATTATTTTTTCTTATAAAGAAAAGTTTTCAGGGTGAATCACAATGTGTTGATGTAATAAAAGTGCTTCTTTATACTGTTCGAATATTCAGTTGCGTAAGGTCCTGGGTTCAAGAAAACATATGTCATTATTTTTTCTTATAAAGAAAAGTTTTCAGGGTGAATCACAATGTGTTAATGTAATAAAAGTGCTTCTTTATACTGTTCGAATAGGTTGGTGTCCGGACGGGTGACCGTTTGGGTATTCGCGGCTTTTCCCGGCCAAACTCGTCTGAGCTTTTCCCTGCCCCACTCTTCTGGACTTTTCTCGGCCCCATTTCTGAGCTTTTCCCGGCCCCACTTCTGAGCTTGATGGGGTATTCGCGGCTTTTCCCGGCCAAACTCGTCTGAGCTTTTCCCTGCCCCACTCTTCTGGACTTTTCTCGGCCCCATTTCTGAGCTTGATACTCATGATGCTCGAGCAATTGCCCCTTTGGATGGCTAGAGAAATTTTCTCACCCATCCTGTATAAGAGAAACTTCATTTCTACCATGAAGAGAGAGAGAGAGGGGTCTCTTAGAAAACATAGTTACTAATTGCGACATAGGGGCAGCTGTAAGCACCAGGTACACAATACCTAACTACTGTTTGTATACAAGACAGCCATTAGTAAATGCTATATTTCAGAAATGAGGTCACTATGATAACACACCGTGTCACAGGAAAACTGAGAGGTGGGAAAATTTCTCCACAAGTTGGTGTCAGCTTAGATATTTTAGCGTAATTTCGATTGGGGAGAGGGAGTAAAAAGGAGATGTCGTTATCTCGATTTATACATCGTAGGTACCGTACCCTACTATAAAATTTCAAAGGGTTTTACAACAACGTCACTGTATGGGTAACTGGTAACTGTGAAGGTTTTCAGTGACAGGGCTTTACCCTCCATTCGGCAACTGGCTATCCACTTACCCACCTACTCACATTAACCTCACCCAGCTTTGGTGGGGTCGAGAAACCAGACATCAACATTTTCAAACTCCTTTTGAGGCACTTGGACAGCTCTAGTTATTCGATATTCCTCTATAAAGAAGTGAATATTTTATGCTTATAAAAGTTTTGAAATTTCATGCAGATAATAAAACCTACTTAGGTGCACATAAGAACGTATCATTTTCTATTTAAATTTATTCAATTCTCTTTAATCTACATTAGCTAAAAACGGTCATACATGCTACCTTAGTGCTTCCTGTCCTTCGAATAAATTAGATTTTGACCTCAAATCACTAAATCACTAGATTTGCCAAGAATTCACTAAATTTAGTGAAAAATCACTAAGAGTGGAGACACTGTACTGGTCACTTGTACCTCGCTGAGGGTATGAGGTACGAAACTGCATTTTCCAAGAATTCATATTTACATTACACGCCTGGTAAACGCCAGACGGTTACCCATCCGGAAATCAGTCACGGACAACGTTGCTTAACATCCATCCGAAACTGGTGTACCTATTCAACGTACTACCCTGCTGGCCACTTGTACCTCGCTGAGGGTATGAGGTACGAAAATGCATTTTCCAAGAATTCATATTTACATCAAACGCCTGGTAAACAATGAGATATGCAATGCGTAGTTCATTTTCAGATATCCAGTGCTTCATTTTGTAAAACCAATCCACTGCTTCCAACCTCTTTGATAACAGCGCTCCATCATGTGCTGCTCTCTAGCGGCGAAGATTCGAGTTAAAATTATCCAATATCAAGATAAGTTTTTCAAGTTGTGTGTGTTTTTTACGAACTACAAAAAAGTAGAAAACTTGAAAAAAGTTCATTCGAGTTTCGTTCGTGCAGGGAAACTGTGGTTGCGTGTTCGATTCCCGTCGATTGTTTATTTTTCTGCAGTGCTAAATTTAAGGCAATTTATTATTTGAATCGAAGAATAACGTTTCTTTTGTGTGAGGTTTCATAACGTGTTTTTTGTGAAAGTGATTTTTTTTACGAGGTGTGAAAAATAGTGCGTTTAGATCAGCACTGGATATGAAATTGTTTTGGATAACTTTGACCATTGCCATTCTGGTGATAGTGTCCTCAGTAGATGCTAAGAGGAAGAGGAAATTCGAGGGAGACTTTGAGTTTGCAGATGAGGTAAGATACTAGATGTGTGAAAAATAGTGCGTTTAGATCAGCACTGGATATGAAATTGTTTTGGATAACTTTGACCATTGCCATTCTGGTGATAGTGTCCTCAGCAGATGCTAAGAGGAAGAGGAAATTCGAGGGAGACTTTGAGTTTGCAGATGAGGTAAGATACTAGATGAGAGCCTTTCTTTTCCTACCTGTCTAGAGTTAAAGCTCACTCACTTCCCACATCAAAGGGGCAATGAGATTACTGGCATCAAAAGAGAAAATCCCATTGGACCTAATGAAAGTCCTAAAAGATAAGATTCCCATCAAAGACATGGAAGATAGATAGGCATAGACTGTGCCTTTGATTGATGAAAATGTACATTGTGTTTGGTTTGGAAGTCAGAAGTACAGGGTCTATCAGGCTATAGGGGCAAACAGTCAAAATACAAAAGGCCATCTCATGCCATCACAGATAGCCATTCAGTTTGTTGGATAAGGGATTGGGTATTTTCATGACAAGGGGAAAGAAGCACAGTGTTAGAACCGAGGACAGTATTGCATATGATGGGCCAGTGGTGATAACTACTATGTTAAAAACACTAGTTTCCAAGAGAAAACACTTTAAGCAAGGTTACATGTAGTTGGTATGCAGATGGCTGTCCATCTGGGTAATCACATGCTACTGGATAATCCCAGCCCAATTCAGCCTGGGTAAGGTTGATGTGAGAAGGCAGGTACAGGTCGTAGAATGGCGGGAATAACTCCTGTCATGAAATATGTTAGCCTGATAAAGAAAGATGTGTGTCATCTACTAACTAACCTGCAGACGCTTGGAGACTGTTTGGGCACATGTGCCAAGCATACTTAAAGGTCATCATGTACCTATCCAGAGACCCACATTTTAGATTTACTTACCTAAACACCTAAGAAGTTACTTACATTCCCTCAATAATGCTTGTTGTCTGTATGCTACAGATGCTACACAAGCTGTGTATACACATAGCCAATAGGTACATGTCTGATTTCACAAAGTGTCTAATTAGTGCCTGAGGTATAATTATCATATTCAAATAACCCCATTAAGTATTGTTTTTGCTTAAAAACCATATGAAAAACTCTTGGCAGCCACCATCATTATCTGTTGGAAAAAACTTCTGTGTAGCTCGATGATAAAGTGGTTAATGGCTTGGAGCTTTTATTCAAATAGCAAATCTGTGTTCCATGAAACATTGCCAGCAAATTCTTCAAGTATCATTACTAGCCACATTTTTGTTATTATTATTGTAGCTACTAGCTACTACCTACTTGATCTTGTAAATTGGTACTGAGTTTCATAGGTAAGTACCTAAGTAGGGAGGTTTTATTGAACAAGATGTAAGTACACCATTGTTAGACAAAATGTCTTAACAGGTACATACTTATGTAAGTAGGTACTTGTACATAGGTATACCAGACTGCTCGTCTTTGAATTTTTTCAGTCACCTGTTTATAGAAGTTCTAAGTGCAAGAAAATATCCACTATATTTAGATTTAGTAAGTCCTGTAGGTACAATACATCTCTTGGGCTTTCTTCATCCCGTCCTTCTTTACTCAACTTCTTCCTTAGGGAAACAAAAATCACATTAAACATACTTGGAACATCCTAAATTACATGGGGACCACACTGGGTGTATAATTTATAAGACCTTTGGAGAGAGTGTGGGTACGGGGAGTACCAGATTTCTACTCTCTACTATCATTTTTTTTTTTTTTTTTTTTTAATTTTCCCCCCCCCCCCTTTTTTTTTTTAAAAATTTCCCCCCGGTGTTGAAGATTTTAGATTATTCACTTGTTTGCTGACTTGGAGTCACTTCTGGTGCGATTGTTCTGGTTCTGCTTGCATTATTTTCAGAAGGAAAAGATTTTTTGATATTTATTGCCAGTCACTCATACTACTCAGAGGTGGAAATCCTCTTTTACTACGGATACCTATGTCTTGGAGCGGTAGGAGCTAGGTCGGTATATGTGGCTATTAAGAGGCTAGGTAAATTTCAAAAGAAATTTCCTTGCTAAAAAGGTGTTTCCTCCGGTTAATGGAAATTTCATTCAGCCTTTTGATCTGATTTATTTGGATCTCTAAGTATAGCTGTACTATTGTTTTTGTATTATTAAACCTTATAATAATTTTAGGCATTTCACACAGGCCTATCAGTGACTTTTAATTGGCAATCTCCATGAGCTACATGTTTGTCTTGACTGGGACTTGACCAGCATCTTTTGACCCTAGAAGTCCAAACTGATCTGTTACGGAGGGGCACCAATTTGAACACATCTCCAAAGCGATGCCAGTTGCTCATACACGTATAAAAACCTCGAGAAGAAAATTCCCTATCCAAAACTACCAAATTTTCAAATTTTGATATTAAGAATGAATTGTTATTTAAAAGAAGATGTTACAGACGAGAGACGAAACTGGCTAGGGATCACTTGAAATAAAGAAAGAAGACTCGAATAGCGCCAGATGGGAGCCGATAATCTATTATTGCTGTTAAGGGTTGGTGGGTTTGAAGAAGACACTTATCCAAAATGTCCATTATTTTTTAACTACAAATTTGGGTGGTCCCTTTTTTTCATGTTTTTTGTTTGCATTTTCTTCCTACTAAGTGTGGGTCCTTACCCAAGGGGTTAGGTAATAAAACATGTGGCGTGTGAGTGTGGTAACCCGGTTTGAGTAAAGGGTGTGGTAATAAAGAGAGAGGAATCACCTTTCTATTCGCTATATAATCCTGATCCCCTCGCTTCCCGGCTTTGCCTCAGTTCTATAGGAGCCCACTCTCCCTTTGCCCCCCCCCACTTTTTAGAGAGAGGAAAACAAAAAATATAAATTAATTTAAGGCTGCGAATATTACTTCAAATTCATTGCAACTCACAAGTAAAAGAAGAGCTCCAAAAAATTATCGCACATACTACTCGTTACAGTACGAAAACCTTACACGAACCGTTTAACCAACGGAGCCATGGCTAGACTTCCTTCTCTCTTCGATTTCGGGACGATAAGACCATAGCAGTTACAGTTCCCTCTGTCAAACCTCTTAAAATAAATAGATAAAAAAAATCTTAAAGAATTACCTATTCTTTTTTTTTTTTTCTAACAACAAAATTTCTGCAATTTCAAGTCAGGTGTTGAAATTTAAATAGATACTATAAGAGAGATTAGTTGGCTACTGGGAGTACTGTTGTTTCCCTCCCCATTTAAGAACTTGGGGTCCCCTCAAAAGCATCTGAAAACTTATCTCCCATGTTCAGTTCCAATGAGCTCCCTGTAGAAAACCCTGTGGATTATCTCAACTCACAACTTTTGGTGCCCCTATCGTTAAGTGTTGCTGGAACCCATCCTTTGCGTTGGAAATAAACTTTAATGCTGAGATATCGTGAAGGTTTCTACTAGTGAAAACTCTCACCCTTGCCTTACCAGCATACGTAATGGCCCCCTCATATTGATTGACGAAGACGATACTTTATGGCTTATTTATAGCTCCACTTTTATTGTTATCACCTCTTTTTCCACACACTTGAAATGTTTGTTTTGCCATCACCGTAAAGATTTCTCCCTCTATTTTTACTTTCCTTTTCTTATAATAAGGAAAGAAATGTTTTAAGGAGTTTGATAGAGGGAACTGTCTGTAACTGCTGAGTTTGATAGAGGGAACTGTCTGTAACTGCTGAGATCATATCGTCCCGAAAGTGAAGAGAATTTTAAGAGGAGGACAGGATAGGGAAAAGTCAGGTGTTTCGAGAACGAACCTTATCTGTATAGGATAAAATCCGCTCCGAGCGGGAAATGAACGGGCGACCTAGCGCTTACAAGGGAGACACGCTACCCTCCCAGATAACTAGGCTGGGTTACCAGTTACGGCGTTTTAGTATTCTTCGTAGCGCTGTGAGGGGTTGGATGCACTTTTAGTAAAAAGTTACACCGTGTTCCCTAGAGATCAGTTTGAATGATGCGTATTCTCACCTCGTATTAAGGATAAAGAAAGTGTGAGATAAACCCATAGTCAAGGGAAATGGAAGAACTTCATACCAGCTAACCCTTAGAGGAGATAGGAGCTTTGACTACTTAGAGGGGTTTTTTATTACGTATATTTATTTACAAGGTGGTAAAATTGAAAATTTCAGTAGGTGCCTAATTTGTAAGCTTTGCAAAATATTCTGCCTCGCCTCCTCAGATGATGTTAAGTTCCTTGACAGGTTGAGATAAAAAAGAACTTGATTTATAAAAGCCTTTTCTGTGGCTTTTCTTGATTCTTGAAAAGCCCTTTATCTCAGACTCTTTAGAATGTAGGTATAAGGACAATTCGTTTAGTATTTAGAGGACAATTGATAATGTTGAGGGAATGAGGGGGCGTATAATCCAGATTTGATACGTGATAGAATTTTAAATTCTCTGCTGCCCCTTAAAGTCGAATTTATAAAGGGGACATGATCCCCTTCCTCACCGCTCTCTCTCTCTATATATAATATACTATCATTTTTTTTTTTTAACTTTGCCTCCTCCACGCTTTGTTTTCTGAAAAGTTTCCTCCGAGTTGAAGATTTATTATTCTTGTTTCTGACTTGGAGTCACTTCTGGTGCATTGTTCTGGTTCTTTTCATTAATTTTCAAGAGGAAAAAGATTCTTTTGATATTTTATTGCCATCCTCACTCAGACTACTCAGAGGTGGAAAACCTCTGTTCTACTACGGATACCTATGTCTTGGAGTAGGTATCTATAGTGTAACTTAGAGTCAAGAGCCTTAGGGTAAATTTCAAAAGGAAATTTCCTTGGCTAAAAAGGTGTTTCCTCCGGTAAATGGAAATTTCCTTCAGTCCTTTTGATCTGATTTTATTTTGAGATCTCTAAGTACTGTCTATTGTCTTTTGTTTAAATCTTATAACTAACTTTTAGGCACTTTCACCAGGCCTATCTAGTGACTTTTAACTTGGCAATCTCACATGAGCATACATTTTGTCTTGACTGGGACTTGAACCAGCACTCTTTTGACAGTAGAACGTCCAAACTGATCTGTTACCGAGGCAACCAATTTGCAACACATTCCAAAAGCATGACATTGCTCAATACACGCTATTAAAAACCTCGAGAAGAAAATGAACACTCAACGTTACTTAAACTTCATTATAGCGTCGGGAATTTAATTAAATAAAAAACAAAAGGAGAGAGATATTTTCACCCCCCGTTTCCCTCTCACCCCGAGGACATCTTGACTCCGTTTTGCCCCTCGCTCCCCTAGTCCTAATATATCGCTTATCTTTCCACTAAGGAGGAGAAGATAATGGTGTGGAAATGAGTTTGGCCCAATGGTGTGAGTGTGCGTGTACAAATAATGGATTGGGGAACCCATTCCTGGGTGTGAATCATCCTTTCTTTACGTTTGTTTTTTGTACTTTTTTTCCCTGGTGGGTTTAACATCAATTTTTTATTACCTGTAAAACCTATTCACAGGAAGAAGTTTGGTGGTTGGGAATTGTCGTTATTATCTAATAGCGAGGTAGACCGCGAT
This sequence comes from Diaphorina citri, assembly GCF_000475195.1. Taxonomy (NCBI): domain Eukaryota; kingdom Metazoa; phylum Arthropoda; class Insecta; order Hemiptera; family Psyllidae; genus Diaphorina; species Diaphorina citri. Next base: position 34,553 of record NW_007377487.1, on the reverse strand, counting down.
AAGCTCAGAAGAAAGAAATAAAGTTCACTAGGGATCGGTCAAAGCAGAGCAGACATTGTAGAAGAAAATTTATTGTTAAGTAAATATAGTTTAAACTTTTAAACCATCTTTTTTTTTTTTTTATTTAAACCTATACCTACTATGACAATTTGAGTTGATAAGATTATGAGCACGTTGCTCTCTAGAAATATGTTAGAGTTAGAGATGAAGTATTTGACCCTGGTTTCTCTTCAACACGTGTCGTACTGTCGTGTCTACCGTTTGAACTGTCGAGAAAGCCTCGTTGAGGATATAAAAAAGAATAAAAAACGGTGTCGAGAGTTTATCTAGGTCAACTTTATACTCTTTACAATGAGTTTTTCCGGGGTGACGCGAAGTCCTAAAAGATAAGATTCCCATCAAAGACATGGAAGATAGATAGGCATAGACTGTGCCTTTGATTGATGAAAATGTACATTGTGTTTGCTTTGGAAGTCAGAAGTACAGGGTCTATCAGGCTATAGGGGCAACCAGTCAAAATACAAAAGGTCATCTCATGCCATCAGAGATAACCATTCAGTTTGTTGGATAAGGGATAGGGTATTATCATGACAACGGGAAAGAAGCACAGTGTTAGAACCAAGGACAGTATTGCATAGAATGGGCCAGCGGTGATAACTAATATGTTAAAAACACTAGTTCCCAAGAGAAAACACTTTAAGCAAGGTTACATGTAGTTGGTATGCAGATGGCTGTCCATCTGGGTAATCACATGCTACTGGATAATCCCAGCCTAATTCAGCCTGGTTAAGGTTGATGTGAGAAGGCAGGTACAGGTTGTAGAATGGCGGGAAAAACTCCTGTCATGAAATATGTTAGCCTGATAAAGAAAGATGTGTGTCACCTACTAACTAACCTGAAGATGCTTGGAGACTGTTTGGGCACATGTGCCAAGCATACTTAAAGGTCATCATGTACCTACCCAGAGACCCAGGTTTTAGATTTACTTACCTAAACACCTAAGAAGTTACTTACATTCCCTCAATAATGCTTGTTGTCTGTATGCTACACAAGCTGTGTATACCCATAGCCAATAGGTACATGTCTGATTTCACAAAGTGTCTAATTAGTGTCTGAGGTATAATTATCATATTCAAATAACCCCATTAAGTATTGTTTTTACTTAAAAACCATATGAAAAACTCTTGGCAGCCACCATCATTATCTGTTGGAAAAAAACTTCTGTGTAGCTCGATGATAAAGTGGTTAATGGCTTGGAGCTTTTATTCAAAGAGGAAATCTGTGTTCCATGAAACATTGCCAGCAAATTCTTCAAGTTCCATTACTAGTCATATTTTTGTTACTATTATTGTAGCTACTAGCTGCTACCTACTTGTTCTTGTAAATTGGTACTGAGTTTCATAGGTACCTCATAGGCTGGACAAAATGTCTTAACAGTTACATACTTATGTAGGTACTTGTACATAGGTATACCAGACTGCTTGTCTTTGAATTTTTTCAGTCACCTGTTTATAGAAGTTCTAAGTGCAAGAAAATATCCACTATTTAGATTTAGTAAGTCCTGTAGGTACAATTCATCTCTTGGGCTTTCTTCATCCCGTCCTTCTTTACTCAACTTCTTCCTTAGGAGAACAGGTAGTGGAGGGAAGTAAAGGAGGGGAGGTAATTAACTTTAGTTGAAAGTTATTTTCCCAGCGCGGTGATCAATTAAAAAATGTAGTAAAAAATTGGGTCGCTCCAACTTTTTGTTTGTCCTTTTTTGAATACAAACATAGTCGAGCTGTCTGAATGGTTATTGATCGACATTTTTTTGGGTAAACTCGGAAAGCAACATAAAGATCTCCCGTCTGCCTGGCAGGATAAAAACTTCTTGAAACCTAATACGAGAATGAAATTATCAGGAGATAGCTGGAAAGTTTTTTTTTTTTTTTTTTTTTTTTTTTTTCTTCAGAAAACCTCTTCACATTGAACAAAAAAAAAATGTATCAGCTTTTTTCGCTCTTGCTCTTTTGCTTTGTGAAATTAGTTCCTAATAATAATCCAAATGTGTAATATGTATGAAGTATGAATGTATGATTGAAGTTTTATCAGTTACATTCTATTCAAAATTTAAAATCTCATATTTATTTCCTTAGGTACATAGAATACAGTAGGTATAGGTACTGTAGGTGGGTATTAAGATTATTTGATACTTGTTACGAGGGGATAGACGATTTTCCTTAAAGCTCCCATCTTGGAAAAGGGTTCTTTTTGTTAACATCTATGACAATCGACAAGACAATACCTAATACGTTTTGAAACCCACACAGAGTAGTGGGGGTTGGGGAATAAAGAACAGGAAAAACTCACATAGCTCCCTCGGATAAGGAAAGTAAAAAAGTTGATATTAAATTGGAATCAAACAGATTTAAACGATCTGAGTTCAGCATGGGATTCAGCAATCTGATTAGTGATTATGATTAGTTGATTTTAAAACTTATGGTCCCGGCTCTTGGCCATAAGAGAAAGTGGTCACAATACTCCCCTACTTTTGGGTAAATTTTTTTTTTGGAAATTTTTTTTTTTTTTTTTTTTTTTTTTTCAGAAAACCTCTTCACATTGAACAAAAAAAAATTATCAGCTTTTTTCGCTCTTGCTCTTTTGCTTTGTGAAATTAGTTCCTAATAATAATCCAAATGTGGAATATGTATATGAATGTATGATTGAAGTTTTATCAGTTCTCATATTTATTTCCTTAGGTACATAGAGTAGGTAGGTACTGTAGGTGGGTATTAAGATTATTTGATACTTTGTTACGAGGGGATAGACGATTTTTCTTAAAGCTCACATCTTGGAAAAGGGTTCTTTTTGTTAACATATATATGACAATCGACAAGACAATACCTAATACGTTTTGAAACCCACACAGAGTAGGGGGGGTTGGGGAATAAAGAACAGGAAAAACTCACATAGCTCCCTCAGATAAAAAAACAGTTGATCTTAAATTGGAATCAAACAGATTTAAACGATCTGAGTATTCTGAGTTTAGTATGGGATTCAGCAATCTAATTAGTGATTATGATTAGTTGATTTTAAAATTTAAACAAAGTTTAACTTAATGTCCCGGCTCTTGGCCATAAGAGAAAGTGGTCACAATACTCCCCTACTTTTGGGTTATGGGTTAAGCTCGGAAAGCAACATAAAGATCTCCCGTCTGCCTGGCAGGATAAAAACTTCTTGAAACCTAATACGAGAATGAAATTATTTTTTGACAAGTTGAAACTTTTGTAGGTATTCTCCTTTGGTTTTTCATATCCAATTTCTTAGACAACGAAACAAAGGGGATGATATCATGAGGGATTGAAAGAACATAAAACTTGTCTGAATTTATGTTGTGAAGGGGTTTTTTGTTATTCCCATTACATTGTGGTCCCTTCTCTATTAGGTAGGTGATAAGGTGACACACCTACGTAATGTGGTATACCTTCTTTTGCTATATGTATTGGGGAAGGGTGCGTTTGCGGTAAGCGCAAGTTATCGGGCCGAGATTTCCGAAACTACCACGTTTCATTAAAGATAAAGAAAGTGCGAGATAAACCTATTATCAAGGGAAATGGAAGAACTTCCTATCAGCTAACCCTTAGAGGAGATAGGAGCTTTGACTACTTAGAGGGTTTTTTTATTACGTACTACGTAGGTATATTTACAAGGTGGTAAAATTGAAAATTTCAGTAGGTGCCTACCTAATTTGTAAGCTTTGCAAAATATTCTGCCTCGCCTCCTCAGATGATGTTAAGTTCCTTGACAGGTTGAGATAAAAAAGAACTTGATTTATAAAAGCCTTCTCTGTGGCTTTTCTTGATTCTTGAAAAGCCCTTTATCTCAGACTCTTTAGAATGTATGTATAAGGACAATTCGTTTAGTATTTAGAGGACAATTGATAATGTTGAGGGAATGAGGGGTTGAAAGGGCGTATAATCCAGATTTGATACGTGATAGAATTTTAAATTCTCTGCTGCCCCTTAAAGTCGAATTTATAAAGGGGGCATGTTTCATGATCCCATCCTTCACCCACCTCTCTCTCCCTCCCTCCCTCTTTCTCCCTCTCCCCTCTCTCTTTTTTCCTCCCTCTCCCTCTCTTCTTTCCCTCTGAATGCCGACAAGCAGGAAGCTTGATACTACATACTAGCTAGACATTACTTGGAAGCTGGATTTAAAATAATCATGTCGCTAAAAAATAAAATCCTACCTACTTAGTAGAAACAAATCAGCAGTCAGCAAATTAAAAATAATCATGTCACTAAAAAATAAAATCCTACTTACCTAGTAGAAACAAATCAGCAGTCAGCAGATTAAAAATAAGTAATCATGCCGCTAAAAAAAAAATCCTGCCTAGTAGAAACAAATCAGCAGTCAGCAGATTAAAAATAATCATGTCGCAAAAAAAAAATCCTACCTAGTAGAAGCAAATCAGCAGATTAAAAATAGGTAATCATGTCACTATAAAAATAAAATCCTACAGTCCCTGCTGCCAATGAAAATATTTTCCCGATTTTGAAAATTTGGACCGATTGCAATACTTTCATTACTAGTATAGCTCCGCTATACTGTAGTAATAGAAAGTAAAACAATTTTTATTTTCTTCTATAAAATGCAGCTTTCTTTCTCTTTCTCTCTCTCTTTGTTTGGGACATATTTATATACTTATAGGTAAGTAACGAAATTAGTTTTCTTCTTCTAAAATGCAGCTTTCTCTCTCTCTCTCTCTCTTTCTCTTTGCCTCTCTCTCTCTCACACACACTACACTCTCAAGATTGATGATTTTTTTTTACAACAATTTTACAAAAAATGTGCAGACAAAAAAGAAAGTTGAAAATTTGTGCAAACATAACAATGTTAACAATATTTTGCAAGCACAAGGAATGTTACAGCGAAAATTTCGATAGAAGTTTTCCACTTTTCTCCTCTTCCTCCCTCTCCCCTCTCCTCCTCTTCCTCTCTCTCCCCCTCTCCCTCCCTCTCCCCCTCTTCCTTCTCACTCTAACGACTCACTCATGCAAATATGGCGAAAAATTTTCAGCAAAATCTTTTTCAAGGATAGACAAACATTTCCATTATAACTTTTGAATAAGGATTTCTTGAAAATCCAAATAGCCATTAGTGGAAAACTGAGAGCACGGAGAGGGTAGTTCTACAATATTCTACATACAGAAAGGGTTTTCAGGGACGCAGACAGTACTCCCGGATTTGGCGAAACGGGAAGGAAAGAGAGAAAGAAGGATAAAAGGGAAGGAAAGAGAGAAAGAAGGATAAAAGGGAAGGAAAGAGAGAGAAGTAGTTCTACAATATTCTACATACAGAAAGGGTTTTCAGGGACGCAGACAGTACTCCCGGATTTGGCGAAACGGGAAGGAAAGAGAGAGAAAGAAGGATAAAAGGGAAGGAAAGAGAGAAAGAAGGGTAAAAGGGAAAGATAGAGAGAGATAGAAGGGAAGGAAATGATAGGCAACAAGTTTGCATGAAAAAAAAATAATAATAATAATAAATAAATAAAATAAAAATAAAAAAGTTTAATTAAAAATGACATCAAAGGGGCATTAGTATATCAAACATGAAGTTAGCGTTCTAGGTAGTAGATATAGCAGAGAGAAGGGGAGTACATATGAGTGATATGAGCAAAATATTGGTTTAAAATGTTAAAAGCTAGCCTTTTCCTCTCTTTCTTCCTCCCTCTTGCTATCTCTCTCCTTCCTTCCCTCTCTCGCGCTCTCTCCCTCTTTCTCCTCCTCTTCTCCCTCCCTTTCCCTACTTTTCATGAGGAGAAAAGGGATGAAAAATAAATACCTATAATAAGAGAGTTGAAAGGAAGAACGGAAAAGGGAAGAGGGTAAGAATAAAAGAATCGTCTGTATAAATAAAAAGTCCTGGCGGGAAAGTTATCGATCAATCAGTAGCGGACTTGGAAGTCCTTTTTCCATAAACAAAGTCCGATAGAAGGAGCTGTAAGAACGGAGGTCTTATCGTCTCGAAATCGAAGAGAAAAAGATAGGATAGGATAGGAGAAAGCCATCAGCCGCTTAGAGAACAAACCCCATCTGTTTAGGTTTAGAATAAAGTTCTCCAGGGCGGGAATCGGACCAGCAACCTAGCAGTGACAAGGCGCTCTCCAAGCTAACCAGGCTGGCATCTGGCCAGATTTGTCTCATGAATGTGATTTCAACTAGCCCTAAGCAGTCTAATTTAACCAGGCTGACACGCTCCCCTCACTAGGCTGGCACAGTTTTGTCTCATGCATGTCTATGAAATATCGAAATTTCAACATGCCAGAAGTTGAATGTTGTCCCTCCCACATGGTTCATGTACACTCCACTGATGCAGCTATCAATAGATGCTTCAGTGAGATTGAAGTTGATGTATGGGAAAGGCATTCCCTTTTCTTCTCTTCATCACTCCTCCCTCCCCTCTCCTTATCACTCCCCTTCCTCCTCCTCTCTTTTCCTCTTATCACTCCCTTTCCTCTTCCCTTGTCTCCTTATCACTTGAATTGTGCTCCTGAAAAGAAAAGGTTCGGCATTTTTTCATTTAAATAGAAATGAGAAAAAAAGAAAAAAAAATCTATCAAGCATCCACCATTATTAATACGACGCGCCGTATCCCTTTACTTCCCTTTGTAGGTTCCTTTAGTGAGGGAGAGGGAGAGAGAAAAGGAGGACCTTACATGTTGGGTTCGATCCCCCCCCAAAAAAAAGTAAGAACACTACCCTCACGTCACGTGAGGTCATGGGGAGTCAGAAAGATGTAGCTCAAATTGTCCGAAGAATATCTTGACTGATTTGTTTTCTTGTTCTGTCTGTTTTCAGGTGAGTTTTGAACACGATTTGACTAAAGGCCCATATCAGTAAGTAAGAGAAATATGTGTTGAACAGAAGTTCTTGAAAAGAGGAGATAGAAGCCATCAAAATCCCATTCTACCTAATGAGGTGCATACACCTGCCTTGGAGAGAAAGGTAGCTGTATAATGGACACAAAAGGACAAGACCGATAGTATCGATACCCATCAGGTGAATCAGGTCATAAAATTCAAAGCCTGAAAGGTATTGGTCCTTCGTCCTTGGTCCGAATTGGTCCTTACCAAGGATTCCTTGGTTCCTGATCCTGTCTCCTCCAAGAACAAGAAATTAAGCGTAACCTATTAAAACCTAACGCGAGGCCTACGGAGCGGTAAAACTGACCAAATAACAGAGAGGTGTTTCTTTTGTAGGGAAACAAGAACAAAGATGAGACGCCTGGAGGCATTTACAGGGTGTTAGTATAGATTAGATTAAAATAGGGTATGCCTTGTTTATACTGCACGATTAAGACTAAAAACTCTGCCTCTTTGGTGTAGAATAGAATATAACTTGTTTATATTGTCCGAATAGGACTGAAAAGTTTTACATTGTGGTCCCTTCTCTATTAGGTAGGTGATAAGGTGACACACCTACGTAATGTGGTATACCTTCTTTTGCTATATGTATTGGGGAAGGGTGCGTTTGCGGTAAGCGCAAGTTATCGGGCCGAGATTTCCGAAACTACCACGTTTGTACCGATTTTATAAGATGTTCTACGGTCTGTCTCCACTCGTTGGATATTATTGAGTCTTTTACAATCTGGGAAAAGTCCTATAGTCTTATAGGAGCTGTAAAAAGACTTATATGGAAAAGTGACTGTAAAAAGTCTTGTGGGCAAAAGGGGCTTGAAAAGTCTTGTGGCCTAAAGTGGCTGTAAAAAGTCTTGTAGGCTTAATAGCTGGAAAACGTCTCGTGGGAAAAAGGGACTTGTGGATTTTTTTTTTTTTTTATTTAAACCTATACCTACTATAACAATTTGAGTTGATAATATTATGAGCACGTTGCTCTCTAGAAAGATGTTAGAGTTAGAGATGAAGTATTTGACCCTGGTTTCTCTTCAGCACGTGTCGTACTGTCGTGTCTACCTTTTGAACTGTCGAGAAAGCCTCGTTGAGGATATAAAAAGGAATAAAAAACGGTGTCGAGAGTTTATCTAGGTCAACTTTACACTCTTTACAATGAGTTTTTCCGGGGTGACGCGAACGTTTTCCGACTGCAATTTAAACGAAGCTAATCAGTTTGCACTCGGAGGGGAAATTTCACTTGTGTTGTTTTTGTGTGAGCTTTCTTTCTTCTTTCTCCTCCTTTTCTTCTTCTTCCTCTTCTTCGCCCTCTTCTTTTTCTTCTTCTTTCTTTATTTTTCTTCCTTTTTTTCGCTCTAATTTACTTTTCTAATTTCAAAACTTACGAGACTTGGACTGACAAGATACTAAGGGAGAGACTTGGACGGACAAGATACCAAGGGAGAAACGAGCTTGCACCTAATGAGATGGGATTTTTTCGAGGTGTTTCTTTTGTAGGGAAACAAGAACAAAGATGAGACGCCTGGAGGCATTTACAGGGTGTTAGTATAGATTAGATTAGAATAGAATAGAGTATGCCTTGTTTATACTGCCCGATTAAGACTAAAAACTCTGCCTCTTTGGTGTGAATAGAATATAACTTGTTTATATTGTCCGAATAGGACTGAAAAGTTCCTTTACTCTCGCAGTCTAAACAAGGTCTCGTTAGTCTCGTACATCGTATATTTCATGGGAAAGTAATACATTACAAGCATTTGATTAGAAAAGACCTTCCTTAAGTCTGTCTCTTCCTTGCCTACCTTGGCTTGGCTTGTCTTGTTTTGTCTACTATAAAAGTAAAAGGAGAAATTTCATTATCTTCTCCACTTGCTTGAGTAAATCTAGATAGAAATGCCTTTGTAAACAAAAGCAAGGAGCAATCAGAACCATGGCTTTTATATAATCGCATGTTAAGCCAAAAAGGACTTTTTGACAAATCAGCACCTAGAAAAACGTCAAAAAATTAACTTCAAGTTTTGTATGTAGACACATGATACTGTACATAAATCCGGGGTTAGAATCGTAAGTGGTAACCTGGCGAGGTGTTGAACACATGGGGACACCCTGTATATCGGAGATGATCACAATATATCCTATGGAGGACCCCCACCGAGTGGGCATCAGGTAGAAATGTATAGGATAATATCAACAGAGTTCGGGTCCATGACAAACTAGCCGCTAGGCGTGTTAATGGATCCATTAACACGGAGTAATAAGTGGGTACCATTCGATACTAGTTGCGTACAGATGGTCTGGATGCGTACCGGGTAATCATCAGGTAGAAATGTTGGATAATATCAACAGAGTTTGGGTCCACGACAAACTGCGTGTTAATGGAACCATTAACACGGAGTAATACCTGATGGGTACCATTTGATACTAGTTGCATACAGATGTTCTAGATGCGTACCTGAAACGCAGGCATTACAGGCGTACAAGTCTACTTGCGTACGAGAGACTCTACCAGATTCGTAGAAGCTTAACCCATCTTTTAGGGTCCTACACCCAAGCGTTGGAGTGGGCTTTTTTTGTGTATGAAATTTACCATACAAAGAGACAAATGTGTTTGATTTGATTGCATGACGCGACCGTCCGACTTTGCTTTTGCTTTGTTAGTCGTTTTGCTTTAGAGAATTCCGTCTTTTCGCTTTGCCTGTCCGTTGGTCGTTTTGTTTTCAAAAAAGACGAAGAAGAGGAGGAGGAATAAGAAGAAAAGAACAAGAGAGATCCGTCTAATTTCATCAGCTTGAGAAGCATTCTGATCCAGTTTTTCAACACATAAGAAAGAAGAAGCAAAGTTTTTCTCTTTCTTGAAAGTTTGAAGAACTTCACTCTTCCTCTTGGTCCTTATGGCTATGATTCGAGGGAGGGGCGAAGGGGAGGGGTCCCAGATTAGGATGAGAGGAGGGGGGACGAGGGGGGGAGAAAGGGCTGTAAGGGAAATGACAAGGGGAAAATATTGCTGAAAATTATTATGAAAAGAGAGAATGGAAAAAAAGAGAGAAAAACTTTCTAATAAATTCTCTCTCCCTCCTCCCAAGAACAAGAGAGATCCGTCTAATTTCATCAGCTTGAGAAGCATTCTGATCCAGTTTTTCAACACATAAGAAAGAAGAAGCAAAGTTTTCTCTCTCTTGAAAGTTTGAAGAACTTCACTCTTCTTCTTGGTCCTTATGGCTATGCTTCGAGGGAGGGGCGAAGGGGAGGGGTCCCAGATTAGGATGAGAGGAGGGGGGGGAGAAAGGGCTGTAAGGGAAATGACAAGGGGAAAATATTGCTGAAAATTATTATGAAAAGAGAGAATGGAAAAAAGAAAAGAGAGAAAAACTTTCTAATAAATTCTCTCTCCCTCCTCCCGTTCCTTTATTTTAACCCGGATATCCCAAATTCTTCCAGCTTTCTGCCTGCCTTCGCTTTGTTTCATATTCTTCTTCTCCGCTTCCTCTTCCACCTCTTCTTCTCCTTTTTCTCTTCTTCCTGCTTCTTCTCCCTCAAATTCTTCCAGCTTTCTGCCTGCCTTCGCTTTGTTTCATATTCTTCTTCTCCGCTTCCTCTTCCACCTCTTCTTCTCCTTTTTCTCGTCTTCCTCTTCTTCCTGCTTCTTCTCCCTCCTTTCCTTCTCTCCTCCTTCTGCGCCTCTGTTTGTTGAGCAATTTTCCCAACATTATTCCGTTCCGCGTATTATCCCAAAATACCCAAGTACCTACCTACTTATCTTCAACTTAGGATTCATCCTCTCTCCCCAGTAATGATGGCCCTCCCCATACGAGTAGATTATCTCCTTTTTGAGGTCATCCAAGGATTATTGCCATTATTATCATCATTATCCTGTATACCAGTTAGAGCAATATTTTACAAAATTGCAGATAAAAAAGGAGTCCTCATTTATATGCTGCCGAAGGGGCTTTCTCCTTTTTACCTCTGTTTTCCCCTTTATACACAGTACACATATTAGGTAGGTATCTATTTTTATATCTAGTAGTGGAATATCTAACAACTTTTTGTATTGAAATATAACCAATAGACGAGGTTAATGCCTGAAGCATTTTCTATGCCGTATAACAACCTTGTAACAAACGGTTTTTTTTTTTTTATCTTTCGAAAAATAGCAAAAAAATAGAGGGAGAGAAAGAGGGAAAGAGAAAGGAAGGGAAGGAAGGAGAGGGGGAGAGAGAGAGAATAAAGGGAAAAATCTGGTGTGAACATCACACGACTTTCTATTACATTTGCGGAATACGTATTTGAAAAAAAATCTAAGTCCTATGGAAAAGTGATCATGTTTGGTTCAACAATGCGAGTAGGTGTTAGGGATTATATTGGGGGACTAAGAACACAATGATGTCATGCTATTAGAGATTGAGAAAGCAAATGAGCGTGAAGGTGAAGTTCTTAAGACGAAGAAAAGGGTTTTGCTAGATGAACAAGGAACTGAAACTAATGTCTGAGCGGTTGAAGATGTTGAACGGGTGGCTTTAGAAAGATTGAAAGAAGAGGATTGTTTCCAAAATGAATTGGCATTTCTCCTTGTGCATAGTGATTTTCCAATTAAGCATTTTGATGGCACATTCGTTCTCTTTTGACAAAATTTTTGATGGCAAGTTCGAGGAAATCAGGCTGTATCTCGCAAATTATTGGTGTAAAGAAAAGTAGACATAACTTTCGAAATTTTTTGATATTGGCTTCTTACAAACGCATATTTCGTGAACCATAATTCCTAGAACTAATTAAGCATAAAAAAGTTCAGATTTTGTTAAATTTATTACGTGAATTCTACCAGGCAAAACTGCAAGAGGCAAAACAGTATACTGGAATAGCTTTAATAATTCAAGATACTCCTTTGTAAAGAGCCGCCCTATTAAAGGGTTATACTATTTTACAAAAAGGTAATGCTATAGTTAGCTCGTTTTCGTTTTGTTCTGGTAATCATTCCTGCATTACACTTGCTAGCTGGATTTTAATTTCCTCTAATGACATGATTTCCAATTTATTTTGAGTCGGAGGGTTGCACCAACCATTAGTGCCCCGTTTTGTTCTGGTAATCATTCCTGCATTACACTTGCTAGCTGGATTTTAATTTCCTCTAATGACATGATTTCCAATTTATTTTGAGTTGGAGGGCTGCACCAACCATTAGTGCCTTATGCTCCTCCTACCTAAAAAAAAAAAAAATCTACCATAGCGTATCGGTTAAAAGACATTTCCTCCCAGGAGCCCGGAGTCCCAGTATTCCTGTAGGTAGGTATGTGAAAATCAGTCAATCATGTAGCTATCTACAGTATATAGGTACCCGTAGACATCATAGAAGTGAGGAAATAACTTGTAAAAATCACCAAAATCTGAGAGGCCGGATATTCTGAGTGCAATCCATTTCACTGCAAAACTCTATGAAGCCTGTTATCAGTAGAGGGGAAGTGATAACAAATGTTGCAACCCTCCTCCACAAGGCATATCACCAAATGCTTATTCGTAGTCTTTACGGCCAGATACGCATACATGTTTAGCAAAAATACGCCTTGTTTAGCTCTCATTACCTAGATAGTAATATGTTCAGCCGCTATTTCGGAAAAAGCCCCTGAAACTTTGCAGAGATGTTCTTTATAAAATGTAGATCAAAAGTCTCCCAGGGCTGAAGCATGAGAAATGTACGGTTCGGCCGCTATTTAGGGCAAAAGTTTTAAAAAAGTTCAAAAATGTTCGGTTCTAAAGGAACTTTAGTATTCGACCCAAGCCCCTGAAACTTTGCAGAGATGTTCTTTATAAAATGTAGATCAAAAGTCTCCTAGGCCCGAAGCTTGGAGAAATGTACGGTTCGGCCACTATTAGGGACGAAAGTTTAAAAAAGCTCAAAATTGTTCGGTTCTTCAGGAAAAGCTTAGCCTTAAATAGCGGTCGAAGCATACATTTCTCGAAACCCGGCCCGCGGAGACTTTTGATCGTCATAAATTATCGAATCCCTCTACAAAATTTGAACGACCTGAGACTAAAAGTAAAGTCGTGAGAACCGCGAACTCCTTTTGGGCTTTTTCCCAGTATAGCCCTAAATAGCGCAACTTGGGCCCTGAATAACGGCCGAACCTTTCCTTTTGATCACACGATCCAGGGACATTTTGATCTACACAATTTATCGAATCTCTTTGTTGAGTTTGAGCGACTTTGACCGAAATCCAAAGTCCTGAAAAAACCCAACCCTTTTTGAGCTTTTTCAAAACGTGTGCATCAAAGAGCGACCGAACCGTACCTACTCCAGAGCTCTAATTGAGGTACCTAATTGTTCTGCCAACACTATTTTTGGAAAGGACAATCCCCCCACTCCATATTTGTCTGACTCACTCTCTTCCTGTAGTCCATGGTATTTCCGCTAAACACACACATACGCACATACTCGTAATATTTTTGTCAATAAAATCCAATTGAGTATGTCATAGCTTACTCAACCCCTCTCTATAATATCAGCGGCGATGTAACCATTACTAGTTTTATGCTCGCTCTGGAGTTAGTTGGGGAGTGGAAACTTGAAAAGAGTGAAAAGTTACCTCTGTAATGTAATGTAATGTAATGTAAAGTTTTTTCTTTATTTTGATTATAATACAATACAATGAAGAAGGTAACAATAATAAACAAAGGTACAATTTGGATTTACATAATCAGAGTAAAATACATAGTGATAATACTTATTAGATAGTGTTTGGAAAATATGATTACAACTCTGGTCCCCACCCCCGATCACCGACAGCAAAGGCCGTGTCGCAAATACACTACATGCATAGAATGCACGTACCTACATATTCGCGACCCAACGTCTCTATCCGTGCTCAAAGGTAGGGGCCTGAATTTTACTGTGTTTTAGAGTACCTAAGTACAAGTTTATTAAATTTTTGTTGTTCTTCCTTGGAAGAACAAAATTTGATAGCATTTGTCCTTCCTCCTTACAGTCATCACTCTGTCACAAGAGCAGATGACGAGTTAGTATTTAAAGCTTCCTAGCACGCTAAGGGATTTTCCCTTGTAATGTGCTAGGGGGTTGAGTTACCTATAATTATATTTTAATAAACATTGGAATTTAAACTTTATAAATTACATTGGTCTTATTATTATTCATATTTTTCAACCTGTTCATCATAAAAGAGCAAGTGAAAGTGATTTCATGTTTCATTCAAGTTGATTTTAATACCAATTTTGTCCTATTAATGGTAGGTACCTACTACTAAAGTTGTTTTAAGTCACACTTTGAGTTCAAAGTTAAGTAGGTAATTAAACAATCTGATTGGTTAATTTTTAGACTTTGGGTTAGGAATGACCAATCCAATCCAATGGCAATAACTATAATAGCAAAGTGAGGCCCCGAAATATAACTTGGAATAACTACCTTTATCCTATTTAATAGCAAATTTCGGACCTAAAGTTTATAAATTTATGATTACAACATACTTCTCGGTTCTGGCGACGGAGAGATTCGACCCCGCGCCCTCTCATTTAACAGGCGAACGCCCTATTTCACGGAGGAAGTTTGTGATGAGTGTGAACGAAAATCATCACGGAGTAAGCATTACTCGTCTCTCCGCTTGCTTCCCCACTCTCGCGGTGGCGATAGTTTGGCAATATGGCAAGGGTGAAGCAAGATGCAAATCATACGCGGTCACGGGGGTCATTGACCCCGGGCTATCCCATTTCATTCTAGTGCAAGGGGACACGTGGGATATTGCACGTAGATTGTTTTGTTTTTCCACCGCCACTCATTTGATATTGCTAGTTTGATAGCTTTAACAAAGATTTTAATTGTAGGTATTGGACTATGTAGACCTCGTATGTAGATAACTGTGAGGTTATTTTGGGCACAAATATTGGCTTGCGAGCCTACCTAGCTTGGTTCTGCCTTGTAAGCGCTATGCCGCAGGTTCGATTCCCACACGGGGCGGATTTAATCCTGAACGGATAAGGTTCGTTCTGTTGTTGTTTTTGTTGCTTTTTCCTATCCTAACCGGAAAAGTTCCCTCATGGGCCACTAGTCTATACGTATAGTAATTAAATACAGGGCATTTCGGGGTTAAGAGGTCCTTCTCTCTTCGATTTAGGAACGATTAGAACTTAGCGGTTACAGTTCCCTCTACCAAACCTCTTGGAAAAAAACTTTAATTAATTAGCCAGTCCACCTTAACCAGTTAAGCCCTACATAGCAACTGTGCCTCCATTGTAGATTGTAGGCATTGTGTTATTTAGTGGTGGAGACAACTGTAACTGTGTACTGCGCTACCAAATATTGGCTTGCGAGCCTACCTAGCTTGGTTCTGCCTTGTAAGCGCTATGCCGCAGGTTCGATTCCCACACGGGGCGGATTTAATACTGAACGGATAAGGTTCGTTCTGTAGTTGTTTTTGTTGCTTTTTCCTATCCTAACCGGAAAAGTTCCCTCATGGGCCACTAGTCTATACGTATAGTAATTAAATACTGGGCATTTCGGGGTTAAGAGGCACCGAAATGCTATCCTGTCTTCCTTCTCTCTTCGATTTAGGAACGATTAGAACTTAGCGGTTACAGTTCCCTCTACCAAACCTCTTGGAAAAAACTTTAATTAATTAGCCATTCCACCTTAACCAGTTAAGCCCTACATAGCAACTGTGCCTCCATTGTAGATTGTAGGCATTTTGTTATTCAGTGGTGGTGACAACTGTGTACTGAGCTATGAGGATCAGTTGTGTGTTGTGTGCTCTTTCAGGTGGAAACATCCTGACCTGCTACAACAACCAAGCTGAGAGCTGATGAGTGAAATGTTGCATGGTGATGAATATTATTGTCAACAGAATCGGTTGAGCGATACCGTCTGCTCATAGGAGTGGTTCCTAAACCGGAAAAGTTCCCTCATGGGCCACTACCACTAGTCTATATGTATAGTGATTAAATACAGGGCATTTCGGGGTTAAGAGGCCCCGAAATGCTTGACATCAGGTCAATCTATTTATCCCAGGCAAAACCTTGAGGGTGGGATTTAAACATCACTCATTTAGGGCCCCATCGGACTTTCATTCTTTGTTTCGCCCTCATGCACGGTTTGTCCAACTTTATTGAAGTTTGGCAAACATGTTTAATGTCTAAAGGACACTTTAGTGACTGTGAATTTTGGACTTGTTCACGCCTAAGAGACTCTACAAACTCAACATATTTTGGGCTCAATCAGGCCTATAGAGGACATCCTAGGACGTATTTTTCCGAGTGAGTTTCCTACCAACAACTAAAGAGAGCAGCAACAGGCAGACATGATTGGCCACACCGACAAGGCCCTTCCTTTAGATCCTGATCATCCTGATGATCATGATCCAGTTCACTAAACCACTAGTAGGTAATTTAGTAAAACATACCTAATTTTAGATGTATGCAATATGCATGTACCTAACCCACGACCCCTAGATTAAGAGCCGCTGAGCTAGACTGAAAAGTAAAATGGGAGGGTGTTACGGTTTAGTCTCTCTTTCTCTCTCTCTCTTTCTCTCTCTCTCTTTCTCTCTCTCTCTTTCTCTCTCTCTCTTTCTCTCTCTCTTTTTCTCTCTCTCTCTTTCTCTCTCTCTTTCTCACACACACTACACTCTCAAGATTGATGATTTTTTTTACAGTAATTTTACAAAAATTGTGCAGACAAAAAAGAAAGTTGAAAATTTGTGCAAACATAACAATGTTAACAATATTTTGCAAGCACAAGGAATGTTACAGCGAAAATTTCGATAGAAGTTTTCCACTTTTCTCCTCTTCCTCCCTCTCCCCTCTCCTCCTCTTCCTCTCTCTCCCCCACTCTCCCTCTCTTCCTTCTCACTCTAACGACTCACTCATGCAAATATGGCGAAAAATTTTCAGCAAAATCTTTTTCAAGGATAATTTCCGACTGCAATTTAAACGAAGCTAATCAGTTTGCACTCGGAGGGGAAATTTCACTTGTGTTGTTTTTGTGTGAGCTTTCTTTCTTTCTTCTTTCTCCTCCTTTTCTTCTTCTTCTATTCTTCTTCTTCTTCGCCCTCTTCTTTTTTCTTTATTTTTCTTCCTTTTTTTCGCTCTAATTTACTTTTTTAATTTCAAAACTTACGAGACTTGGACTGACAAGATACTAAGGGAGAAACGAGCATGCACCTAATGAGATGGGATTTTTTTCTCCAAGAAAAGGTGATGGCTGTAAGAGAGGGAAAAAAATCATACCCTTGCTATTGTTGGCTTGTTGCCTGACCCTCATCAGATGAATGAGAACACAAAAAAAAAAAAAAAAAAAAAAAAAAAAAAAAATCTTACTTAAGTTAAGAATTACGTATTATTTTTACTTTCTATTATTTTTCTTTTAACAACAAAATTTCTGCAATTTCAAGTCAGGTGATTAGGTACTTAGATACCTACTTGAAATTTAAATAGATACCTACTTACTACAAGAGAGACTAGATGGCTACTGAGAGTACTGTTGTTTCCCTCCCCATTTAAGAACTTGGGGTCCCCACAAAAGCATCTGAAAACTCATCTCCCATGTTCAGTTCCAATGAGCTCCCTGTAGAAAACCCTGTGGATAATCTCAACTCATAACTTTTGGTGCCCCTATCGTTAAGTGTTGCTGGAACCCATCCTTTGCATTGGAAATAAACTTTAATGCTGAGATATCGTGAAGGTTTCTACTAGTGAAAACTCTCACCCTTGCTAGCATACGTAATGGCCCCCTCATATTGATTGACGAAGACGATACTTTATGGCTTATTTATAGCTCTACTTTTATTGTTATCACCTCTTTTTCCACACATACTTGAAATGTTTGTTTTGCCATCACCGTGAAGATTTTTCCCTCTATTTTTACTTACTTTCCTTTTCTTATAATAAGGAAAGAAATGTTTTAAGGAGTTTGATAGAGGGAACGGGCTGTAACGTCCCGAAAGTGAAGAGAATTTTAAGAGGAGGACAGGATAGGGAAAAGTCAGGTGTTTCGAGAACGAACCTTATCTGTATAGGATAAAATCCGCTCCGGCTCCGGGCGGGAAATGAACGGGCGACCTAGCGCTTACAAGGGAGGCGCACTACCCTCCCAGATAACTGGGCTGGGTTACCAGTTACGGCGTTTTAGTATTCTTCGTAGCGCTGTGAGGGGTTGGAGGCACTTTTAGTAAAAAGTTACACCGTGGTCCCTTGGGAAAGAGTTTGAATGATGCGTATTCTCACTTCGCATTAAAGATAAAGAAAGTGCGAGATAAACCTATTATCAAGGGAAATGGAAGAACTTCCTATCAGCTAACCCTTAGAGGAGATAGGAGCTTTGACTACTTAGAGGGTTTTTTTATTACGTACTACGTAGGTATATTTACAAGGTGGTAAAATTGAAAATTTCAGTAGGTGCCTACTCATCAGATGAATGAGAACAGATTTTCCCTCTATACGTGCTGGGTCAACTCAGGAGCACTAGAAAATAACCTCGGGAACGGTGTACAATCTCTCCCTTTTCCCTCCCTCTATTTTTTCTCCCTTTCCCCCCTTTCTTTCTTCCTTCTTTCTTTCCTCCCTTTATTCAACTCCCTGCCTCCCCCTCCCCCTCTTTCCCTTCATTTTTTTTCTCTCTCTCTCTCTCTCTCTCTCTCTCTCTCTCTCCCTTTCCCTCTCCGCTCCGTTTATCTCCCTCTCTTTCTCTCCTCCCTAATTTGCTCCCAATCCCCTCTTCCTTTTCGGCTTTCTCTCTCCGTATCTACGCCCTCTGCTTGCCTTCTATACTTCCTCCCTCCGTCTTTACTCTCTGCCTGCCTTTTGCCTTTCTTCCACTCTCAAAAATAAAACACCCATATACACCTCCGTCCTTAGGAGTGATTCATTTTCCCTCCCCATAACCCAAACGGGACTCCTCCGTCCTTAGGAGTGATTCATTTTCCCTCCCCATAACTCATAAGTCCCATAACACATTATCGAAAGCTGACGGCAAGCTTGAAACCTCTGGCTAGTAGCTAGGGGCACAGGCTGCGGGTTTTATCTTGGATAGAACACGTTAGCCAATGAGCGAGCTTTTGTGATTAATATACTGATGGAGGTGGATATTTTCTGCTGATGGATTAGCTAATACCTACAGGATGGGACAAATACTTTATTAAGTAAAAAATTATTGTTTTTTTCCTTCTATAAAATGCAGCTTTCTTTCTCTTTCTCTCTCTCTTTGTTTGGGACATATACTTATAGGTAAGTAACGAAATTAGTTTTCTTCTTCTAAAATGCAGCTCTCTTTCTCTCTCTCTTTCTCACACACACTACACTCTCAAGATTGATGATTTTTTTTACAGTAATTTTACAAAAATTGTGCAGACAAAAAAGAAAGTTGAAAATTTGTGCAAACATAACAATGTTAACAATATTTTGCAAGCACAAGGAATGTTACAGCGAAAATTTCGATAGAAGTTTTCCACTTTTCTCCTCTTCCTCCCTCTCCCCTCTCCTCCTCTTCCTCTCTCTCCCCCACTCTCCCTCTCTTCCTTCTCACTCTAACGACTCACTCATGCAAATATGGCGAAAAATTTTCAGCAAAATCTTTTTCAAGGATAAACAAACATTTCCATTATAACTTTTGAATAAGGATTTCTTGAAAATCCAAATAGCCATTAGTGGAAAACTGAGAGCACGGAGAGGGTAGTTCTACAATATTCTACATACAGAAAGGGTTTTCAGGGACGCAGACAGTACTCCCGGATTTGGCGAAACGGGAAGGAAAGAGAGAGAAAGAAGGATAAAAGGGAAGGAAAGAGAGAAAGAAGGATAAAAGGGAAGGAAAGAGAGAAAGAAGGGTAAAAGGGAAGGATAGAGAGAGATAGAAGGATAAAAGGGAAGGAACGAGAGATAGCAGGGTAAAATATTCATGAGGAGAAAAGGGATGAAAAATAAATACCTATAATAAGAGAGTTGAAAGGAAGAACGGAAAAGGGAAGAGGGTAAGAATAAAAGAATCGTCTGTATAAATAAAAAGTCCTGGCGGGAAAGTTATCGATCAATCAGTAGCGGACTTGGAAGTCCTTTTTCCATAAACAAAGTCCGATAGAAGGAGCTGTAAGAACGGAGGTCTTATCGTCTCGAAATCGAAGAGAAAAAGATAGGATAGGATAGGAGAAAGCCATCAGCCGCTTAGAGAACAAACCCCATCTGTTTAGGTTTAGAATAAAGTTCTCCAGGGCGGGAATCGGACCAGCAACCTAGCAGTGACAAGGCGCTCTCCAAGCTAACCAGGCTGGCATCTGGCCAGATTTGTCTCATGAATGTGATTTCAACTAGCCCTAAGCAGTCTAATTTAACCAGGCTGACACGCTCCCCTCACTAGGCTGGCACAGTTTTGTCTCATGCATGTCTATGAAATATCGAAATTTCAACATGCCAGAAGTTGAATGTTGTCCCTCCCACATGGTTCATGTACACTCCACTGATGCAGCTATCAATAGATGCTTCAGTGAGATTGAAGTTGATGTATGGGAAAGGCATTCCCTTTTCTTCTCTTCATCACTCCTCCCTCCCCTCTCCTTATCACTCCCCTTCCTCCTCCTCTCTTTTCCTCTTATCACTCCCTTTCCTCTTCCCTTGTCTCCTTATCACTTGAATTGTGCTCCTGAAAAGAAAAGGTTCGGCATTTTTTCATTTAAATAGAAATGAGAAAAAAAGAAAAAAAAATCTATCAAGCATCCACCATTATTAATACGACGCGCCGTATCCCTTTACTTCCCTTTGTAGGTTCCTTTAGTGAGGGAGAGGGAGAGAGAAAAGGAGGACCTTACATGTTGGGTTCGATCCCCCCCCAAAAAAAAGTAAGAACACTACCCTCACGTCACGTGAGGTCATGGGGAGTCAGAAAGATGTAGCTCAAATTGTCCGAAGAATATCTTGACTGATTTGTTTTCTTGTTCTGTCTGTTTTCAGGTGAGTTTTGAACACGATTTGACTAAAGGCCCATATCAGTAAGTAAGAGAAATATGTGTTGAACAGAAGTTCTTGAAAAGAGGAGATAGAAGCCATCAAAATCCCATTCTAATGAGGTGCATACACCTGCCTTGGAGAGAAAGGTAGCTGTATAATGGACACAAAAGGACAAGACCGCCTTTCCTCTTCCCTTGTCTCCTTATCACTTGAATTGTGCTCCTGAAAAGAAAAGGTTCGGCATTTTTTCATTTAAATAGAAATGAGAAAAAAAGAAAAAAAAATCTATCAAGCATCCACCATTATTAATACGACGCGCCGTATCCCTTTACTTCCCTTTGTAGGTTCCTTTAGTGAGGGAGAGGGAGAGAGAAAAGGAGGACCTTACATGTTGGGTTCGATCCCCCCCCAAAAAAAAGTAAGAACACTACCCTCACGTCACGTGAGGTCATGGGGAGTCAGAAAGATGTAGCTCAAATTGTCCGAAGAATATCTTGACTGATTTGTTTTCTTGTTCTGTCTGTTTTCAGGTGAGTTTTGAACACGATTTGACTAAAGGCCCATATCAGTAAGTAAGTGAAATATGTGTTGAACAGAAGTTCTTGAAAAGAGGAGATAGAAGCCATCAAAATCCCATTCTACCTAATGAGGTGCATACACCTGCCTTGGAGAGAAAGGTAGCTGTATAATGGACACAAAAGGACAAGACCTTATAGTATCGATACCCATCAGGTGAATCAGGTCATAAAATTCAAAGCCTGAAAGGTATTGGTCCTTCGTCCTTGGTCCGAATTGGTCCTTACCAAGGATTCCTTGGTTCCTGATCCTGTCTCCTCCAAGAACAAGAAATTAAGCGTAACCTATTAAAACCTAACGCGAGGCCTACGGAGCGGTAAAACTGACCAAATAACAGAGAGGTGTTTCTTTTGTAGGGAAACAAGAACAAAGATGAGACGCCTGGAGGCATTTACAGGGTGTTAGTATAGATTAGATTAGAATAGAGTATGCCTTGTTTATACTGCACGATTAAGACTAAAAACTCTGCCTCTTTGGTGTAGAATAGAATATAACTTGTTTATATTGTCCGAATAGGACTGAACAGTTCCTTTACTCTCGCAGTCTAAACAAGGTCTCGTTAGTCTCGTACATCGTATATTTCATGGGAAAGTAATACATTACAAGCATTTGATTAGAAAAGACCTTCCTTAAGTCTGTCTCTTCCTTGCCTACATTGGCTTGGTTTGTCTTGTTTTGTCTACCATAAAAGTAAAAGGAGAAATTTCATTATCTTCTCCACTTGCTTGAGTAAATCTAGATAGAAATGCCTTTGTAAACAAAAGCAAGGAGCAATCAGAACCATGGCTTTTATATAATCGCATGTTAAGCCAAAAAGGACTTTTTGACAAATCAGCACCTAGAAAAACGTCAAAAAATTAACTTCAAGTTTTGTATGTAGACACATGATACTGTACATAAATCCGGGGTTAGAATCGTAAGTGGTAACCTGGCGAGGTGTTGAACACATGGGGACACCCTGTATATCGGAGATGATCACAATATATCCTATGGAGGACCCCCACCGAGTGGGCATCAGGTAGAAATGTATAGGATAATATCAACAGAGTTCGGGTCCATGACAAACTAGCCGCTAGGCGTGTTAATGGATCCATTAACACGGAGTAATAAGTGGGTACCATTCGATACTAGTTGCGTACAGATGGTCTGGATGCGTACCGGGTAATCATCAGGTAGAAATGTTGGATAATATCAACAGAGTTTGGGTCCACGACAAACTGCGTGTTAATGGAGCCATTAACACGGAGTAATACCTGGGTACCATTTATTTTGATACTAGTTGCGTACAGAAGTTCTAGATGCGTACCAGAAACGCAGGCATACAAGTCTAATACTTGCGTACGAGAGACTCTACCAGATTCGTAGAAGCTTAACCCACATCTTTTAGGGCTGTTTGCCCCTACACCTATAAGCGTTGGAGTGGGCTTTTTATGTATGAAATTTACCATACAAAGAGACAAATGTGTTTGATTTGATTATTTTGGTTTGATCGCATGACGCGACCGTCCGACTTTGCTTTTGCTTTGTTAGTCGTTTTGCTTTAGAGAATTCCGTCTTTTCGCTTTGCCTGTCCGTTGGTCGTTTTGTTTTCAAAAAAGAAGAAGAAGAAGACGAAGAAGAGGAGGAGGAATAAGAAGAAAAGAACAAGAGAGATCCGTCTAATTTCATCAGCTTGAGAAGCATTCTGATCCAGTTTTTCAACACATAAGAAAGAAGAAGCAAAGTTTTCTCTCTCTTGAAAGTTTGAAGAACTTCACTCTTCTTCTTGGTCCTTATGGCTATGCTTCGAGGGAGGGGCGAAGGGGAGGGGTCCCAGATTAGGATGAGAGGAGGGGGGGGAGAAAGGGCTGTAAGGGAAATGACAAGGGGAAAATATTGCTGAAAATTATTATGAAAAGAGAGAATGGAAAAAAGAAAAGAGAGAAAAACTTTCTAATAAATTCTCTCTCCCTCCTCCCGTTCCTTTATTTTAACCCGGATATCCCAAATTCTTCCAGCTTTCTGCCTGCCTTCGCTTTGTTTCATATTCTTCTTCTCCGCTTCCTCTTCCACCTCTTCTTCTCCTTTTTCTCTTCTTCCTGCTTCTTCTCCCTTCCTTCTGCGCCTCTGTTTGTTGAGCAATTTTCCCAACATTATTCCGTTCCGCGTATTATCCCAAAATACCCAAGTACCTACCTACTTATCTTCAACTTAGGATTCATCCTCTCTCCCCAGTAATGATGGCCCTCCCCATACGAGTAGATTATCTCCTTTTTGAGGTCATCCAAGGATTATTGCCATTATTATCATCATTATCCTGTATACCAGTTAGAGCAATATTTTACAAAATTGCAGATAAAAAAGGAGTCCTCATTTATATGCTGCCGAAGGGGCTTTCTCCTTTTTACCTCTGTTTTCCCCTTTATACACAGTACACATATTAGGTAGGTATCTATTTTTATATCTAGTAGTGGAATATCTAACAACTTTTTGTATTGAAATATAACCAATAGACGAGGTTAATGCCTGAAGCATTTTCTATGCCGTATAACAACCTTGTAACAAACGGTTTTTTTTTTTTATCTTTCGAAAAATAGCAAAAAAATAGAGGGAGAGAAAGAGGGAAAGAGAAAGGAAGGGAAGGAAGGAGAGGGGGAGAGAGAGAGAATAAAGGGTTTTGTAGGGAAACAAGAACAAAGATGAGACGCCTGGAGGCATTTACAGGGTGTTAGTATAGATTAGATTAGAATAGAGTATGCCTTGTTTATACTGCCCGATTAAGACCAAAAACTCTGCCTCTTTGGTGTGAATAGAATATTATAACTTGTTTATATTGTCCGAATAGGACTGAAAAGTTCCTTTACTCTCGCGATCTAAACAAGGTCTCGTTAGTCTCGTACATTTCATGGGAAAGTAATACATTACAAGCATTTGATTTGAAAAGACCTTCCTTAAGTCTGTCTCTTCCTTGCCTACCTTGGCTTGGCTTGTCTTGTCTTGTTTTGTCTACCTTAAAAGTAAAAGGAGAAATTTCATTATCTTTTCCACTTGCTTGAGTAAATCTAGATAGAAATGCCTTTGTAGGCAAAAGCAAGGAGCAATCAGAACCATGGCTTTTATAATCGCATGTTAAGCCAAAAAGGACAGCACCTTTTTTTAGACCACATGATACTTACTGTACATAAATCCGGGGGTTAGAATCGTAAGAGAGTGGTAACCTGGCGATATGTTCAACACATGGGGACACCCTGTATATCAGAGATGATCACAATATATCCTATGGAGGACCCCCACCGAGTGGGCATCAGGTAGAAATGTAGGATAATATCAACAGAGTTTGGGTCCACGACAAACTGCGTGTTAATGGAGCCATTAACACGGAGTAATACCTGGGTACCATTTATTTTGATACTAGTTGCGTACAGAAGTTCTAGATGCGTACCAGAAACGCAGGCATACAAGTCTAATACTTGCGTACGAGAGACTCTACCAGATTCGTAGAAGCTTAACCCACATCTTTTAGGGCTGTTTGCCCCTACACCTATAAGCGTTGGAGTGGGCTTTTTATGTATGAAATTTACCATACAAAGAGACAAATGTGTTTGATTTGATTATTTTGGTTTGATCGCATGACGCGACCGTCCGACTTTGCTTTTGCTTTGTTAGTCGTTTTGCTTTAGAGAATTCCGTCTTTTCGCTTTGCCTGTCCGTTGGTCGTTTTGTTTTCAAAAAAGAAGAAGAAGAGCTGATGCCGAACGATGGGACAGTGCCCCCACCACCAACTGACCACTGTCAACAATAACACCGCCATCATCATCAGTTTCCTTGAAAGAGTCGGATAAGATCAAAACCGGAACGTGTATCCATTGAATCATATAAAGGTAATAAGTTTTGTAGTTACCTATTTCATAACTCGTTTCTTTTGTTGACTCAAAATCATTGCTCCAATAATTATTAAATATAAATCTTTTCGACGAACAATTCCACCAGCATTTTTTGTTTGCACAAATTGGAAAAGAGGAGAAGAAATAAGAGGGAGGGAAGAAGAGAATATGAAGAGGATGAGGAGGAGAAGGAAGAAGACAAACGGTAGGAGAAAGGAAGGCAGATCTCAGTATACTGTTTCTTTATCTAAGCCCACGCCATCAGTTCGTTGTTTCCCAAAGCCAGACTTTTAAGCCTTTGTATGAACTCGAGATCATGATTTTGAAATTCCCCGAACCCGTGTTTTGCTTTCCACCCTAAAGAAGTACGTACAATACGGTTTCAACCTATTTATTACATTCTTAGAGTCTATTCCTCGTGTGTTTTTGAAACTGCTAGACGTAAGAAAAACATCCCATGCTGCGCATTTTTTTTCTCGTTCATAATTTTCATTCTGTGGGATTTTCTACTGGGAGGGAGGGAAATATAGACTGGGTAAAAGACTGGGAGGGAGACAGGGAAATACAGATCGGGAGGGAATAAACACCAGGATGGCGCCTCGACTTGCAGACTTTTCATACAATTTACATTTCCCTCCTCCTCCTCCTCCTCCCTCTCCTTCCCCATATTTCCTCCTGCAAATTCATCTCAATCTACCTCTTCCGATTCTAGTTTTTCTTCGACTCTCCCTCTTTCCCTCTCCTTTCTTCTCCTTTATCTCTCATTTCTCTTCTTCCTCTCTCTCTCTCCCTCTCGAAATTCTATTTTTCTTTTCCCTTTTCGCTATATAATACTAATATGATTCTATATTTCTCTCCTCTCCCTCCTTCTCCCCTATTCCCTCCCCTCCAGTTGTTCTTTCTTTCGCTTCTAAAGTACGGTATTAAATTTTGTTAGCTCCCCATTTTTTCGTCTGTCATCCCATTTTATCCTCTCTGTCTCTCCCTTTTCTTTTTTTATTCTTTTGCTTTTCCTGTCTCCTGTTTTTTTCCTTTCTCCTCCAACTTAAAATGTATGTTATTCGTTTTCTCTTTCCCTTCCTTTCTTCTCTTCATCCGTCCTTGGTACTCTTTCTCCTCTCTTTGTGGCGGGTTGTCTGGTTTTTCTAGCGTATTATTGTTTTTTCTTTCTTTCTGTATTTATTTATTTTTATAGACTTAGCATTTGCAATTTCGTTTTTCTCCATGACTTGATCTGAAGTTGATAATTTCATAATACATATTGGGTACTCGTATATTGTAGCGGAAGATTAGATATGAGTACATATTTGTCGGTGAGGTGGGTGTAATAATTGTAATGTTTTGCATTATGCATTATTACATTTGTGTTATTTTTGGAATAAATTTTCTTCTGAAACGATTTGTTATTTCTGTTGGGAAACCAAATCGAATTGCTTTGGGCCAAAAGAAGCTGATACCTATGAATATTCGACACTGCTGGTGTTCGTTCTGATGTGATGTACATAAATATGCAATGTAAAGGGTTAAGAGAAAGAGATTGGACACAGGGACATCACTGCTGATATTGTGGTGTGACGGGTTATACTTGTGGGAAACCAAATCGAATTGCTTTGGGCCAAAAGAAGCTGATACCTATGAATATTCGACACTGCTGGTGTTCGTTCTGATGTGATGTAAATATGCTGTGTAAAGGGTTAAGAGAAAGAGATTGGACACAGGGACATCACTGCTGATATTGTGGTGTGACGGGTTATACTTATCACTCCGCCCTTCATAAATTAGTAGAAAATGCTGAAGCAGAAGACAGTAATAGAGCCAATTATCATGAAAAGCAAGCAGAGACTGCAGAATTGCAGAAGGTTTGAAAGGAGAAAAATATTTCCCAAGCTATCATAATATTCTGTCTATTTTCTAAGCATCTAAGCTATCGAGTATCATTATATTCTCTTTTCCATTTCAAGTCGTTTGTTGTTTTCTCTAATATTCAGACAAAGGTGTCAAAGTCATCATCACGTATTTGTTTTATGCGCGCTGTGTCTCCAGGCACGAGGAGGGGGAAATTCGTTCTCAGTCTAAAATGGCGGAGAAAATGCCCTAAGGGAGGGGTTTGGAAATGAAAACGTCGTGTTTATATTGGATGAGAAAGAAGAGAAAAAACTTGGATGGGAAATGAGATGTCGTGGATGACACCTGTGTAGATGTGATGGCTGCCGAGGCACAAAGACGTATCTGAAAAACGAGGCCCAAGTGTTGGCAGTTGGGCCCGTTTGTTTTGTGCTGAGTGAAAGGAGCATTTTTCTGATACCTTCGATACCTCATTTTTCTGATACCACAGTATGTTGCAAAGGACTCTTTTCTTGTAGATTATATTTTTTACATTTCCCGATTTTGAAAATTTGGACCGATTGCAATACTTTCATTACTAGTATAGCTCCGCTATACTGTAGTAATAGAAAGTAATAGGGAGGGAGAGCACACTCTTTGTAGGCATAAATAATAAATTGGGCGTGGTATGTGTGTAATGTGTGTGTGTGTGTATGTATATGTTTAAATCCAGCCAAGCAAGTGTTTTTGAAGTTTCTGATGATGTTCACCAAAATAAACCCCTCAAGTGGCAATTTTAAACGGAGGAAAAATGTTCCTAACATTATCCCATGTTTGGATATTATGTTCCTAGGATACCGAACTCCTCCCTCCTTTCTCTCTCTCTCTCTCTCTCTCTCCCTCCCTATCCTCTTTATCCCCCCTCTCTATCTCTCTCCATCCTTCCTTCATCTCTCTTTATTTTTCAACATCATACGTTTAGGACATGGGTATCAGGTTTTGCCTATTCAGGAACTTTTGATGCATGGGGATTAATGGGAAGTTGGTGATAAACTGATCTGATAAGTGATAAATAATAAGCTTGCTGACCATTCTTTTCTTTTTAGTCTGGTAATGCCGCTACTATCGTTATTGATATGATATGCTACTTTATTGTCTGTACGCCGAGTTCAAATGCAACCCGAAATCCAAGCCCAAAGCCGAGAAAACTCCGACTGTCGGAGAACGAACACGGGACAAACCTACTCGGCTTCCCACCAAAAAGAAAATTATAAGTCAAAAAGTCCACGTTCTTCCTATATTGTAAAATGGGATCTACGTCCTTCCCATATTGGAACATGGGAAGGAGCTTCTGGTGTCTAAAAGTTCTCAAAAAAGGCTCGTTTTTCTATTTTCCCTTGAAATTGTTCTGATTTTCTTTTTTGTACATCTCAATAGTCTCATCAATCTCATTAAGATGACATGTATTCACATATGCGACAGTATACACATAGGTACCTACATAGCTTCAGGGTATCCGTCTAAAATTGCAAACAAGTGTAATGTGCTACAGCCGACTGACTGTTGATGTGTTCCATCCAAAATGATGTGAAGTTGTGAACAAATGTACTCCGACCCACTGACGAATATATCAAATCAAAGCTATGTTAAACTCGTAAGAAAAAAGCTCCAGTTGTAGGTACGAGTACTTAGTGTCACGTTAAGTGTTATACGAGTAAAGAAAGGAATTTAATGTGAACATTCTCAAGTGATAAATTAAATTCGCGTCTACGCGGTGAACCTAGTCGATTTCCACCCGGAAAGAACCTGGTTCGAGTTCTCTCTGGAGTGCCTATGACGTATTTCTTGTTGGAGACTGAAAAATTCAGTCTTTTTGGGTTCATTTTACGTAGGTACTTCATATCTACTTAACCCTTTACAGGGTACCGCGGGGACCTACGGGTAAACCGAAGAGACTATTGTGATTTGTTGTACATATGTATGGAGTCTATTAAAAAGTCAATCCAAAGGAAGAGCAAGCTATAGAACTCTGATAGATAAGGTCAATAAGGTGCAAAACAGTCACCAAAAGAAAAAGAAGATTTTGCAAACCAATTTCCCTCCGAAAACTCAGCTTAAATTTTCAATGTGCTAAGAAGACCTTCCCAGTATAATATACTATGTAATACATTCCATGTTGTGTTTATAAAAGAGCAAGCATTCCTCCCTTTCTCTTTTCTCATACTCTTTTCTGTTCCTCCCCTCCTCTCCTACCCTCTCCCCCACACTCTCTTCCCGGCCCTATGTACCGGGATACCGTGGCTGTTTCATGCATTCATTTTGTATTCTGGCAGCGTACGAAAAAGGTGCTCGGGAAAAAAGGGATCGGCACCATATACCAGTATAATAGGGTAGGGAGAAAGCAAAGGTGGGCGGAGGTAAAGTGACGAAAAGAGGGGAAGGGGGAGTGGTATAAATGAGGGGGCGGAGACAGAGGGAGAGAACTTGTCTTCAAGTTTCTCCCCTTCTCTTCATTCACCTTTGTTGGTTCCTCGTCTGAAAGTTTCCTTACTAGGTCAAATTTCTTGTACGCTGCCAGGATTCCAAGTAACATGGTATTTCCCCCTTTCCTCTATCCAAGTCTCGACTCTTTCCCTCTTGTCCCTACTCTTTTTCACCTCTCGTAAGATTCCCACGGGGAAAATGTGAGATCCTTCATATGGGAGAGGGAGTTTCAACTTGTATTAATAAAAGAGGAGCTGTGAACTTGAGAGACACAAGACACGCTGGGTGGGGAAAGTTGTCTATTATCTCGGGCATTTAATAGAACGTTGATGTAAGTAATGGGAGTCGGTGTGTTCTATCATTCACCTTTGTTGGTTCCTCGTCTGAAAGTTTCCTTACTAGGTCAAATTTCTTGTACGCTGCCAGGATTCCAAGTAACATGGTATGTCCCTCCTTTCCTCTATCCAAGTCTCGACTCTTTCCCTCTTGTCCCTACTCTTTTTCACCTCTCGTGAGATTCCCACGGGGAAAATGTGAGATCCTTCATATGGGAGAGGGATCAACTTGTAACTTGTATTAATAAAAGAGGAGCTGTGAACTTGAGAGACACAAGACACGCTGCGTGGGGAAAGTTGTCTATTATCTCGGGCATTTAATAGAACGTTGATGTAATGGGAGTCGGTGTGTTCTGCTTTGTATCATTTTCACTTGTTTCACTATTATTTTAGGAGAACCTCAACTCAAAGTCTCGAACTTGGTGTGGTTAGAGACGAGACGAGTATTAACTTTAGCACATATGTATGAGTAACACACATATTCTGTAGGTATAGTATATGTATACATACAGATGAGGTTTTTGGGTCCGTTTTTTTTTTTTTGAAAAAAAAAAAAAATATTTATTTACAGGTACCTACTTGTTATGGGTTATGCGATTGTCCGTCAAAACCTCTTATAGACCAAGGAGTGCACTCAGCTTTGTGAGGAAAGTTAAGCGAAATAAATTGACGTGACATAAAGCCCGATACGACCTTAGCTGTTGAAAGAGTGGTCCTTCATCCTTTGGTAGTTTGATCCCAAAATCAGTGATAGAAAGTTACCCCGTTCACAATTTATCACCCCCTTCGTAGCAGTTAACTTGAAGCAATGAAGATAGAAATGAACTGTTCAATAAAAACTGGGTGTGTCTCGCTGTATCAGAAGAAAGGCACAAGCAATGCAGTAGATTTTTTTTTATATATATGAGGATGCTATTGTAACTGGGTGTGTCTCGCTGTATCAGAAGAAAGGCACAAGCAATGCAGTAGATTTTTTTTTATATATATGAGGATGCTATTGTTTTTTTCTGGTCTACGTTTTAATGACCGTCACAAAGTCGTACAAAGCTAACACAAAACGACAAAACAAGAACACATTCTCTGAAAATAACATTTCCCACTGAAAGAAAATCTTGTGAATTTTTCATTCTTTCTGCAACTTTCTAGTCATGCCAGCATCCAGACAAAACCAATAACATAACAGAACCTTAGACCTATATCCTCCAACTTCCATACTCTTTATTAGAGTAGTCTGCAGTCTGCTACTTACTATTCTTTCTGAAGTTTTCAAACCAATTCCTGATGCAGAATGGTATGTATCTACTTATGTAGGAATCACCAATTTATCATCATCATCTGCAGTCTCTCTGTACAAGAAAATAAATTGAAAATCTCCTAAAGGAACTGCCTTTTGGTTTGTCGTTGTATCCTAAATATCCCTCTGTCTAGAGGTTTCCTTGAGTTCTTGGTAGAGACTCATTTGCAACTTGGATGTCACGGAAGTAGCTTTCTCTAGGCTTGTCCCTGGCTTGCCAAATATTTTTCCTCCTAAAATGGGTTTAGGTACTTGCTGCAGAGTGAAGGAATGCATCCGATGCAGGGTACTATTAGGAGGGTATGCTCACGAATAAGGCATAAAATATTATATATTTCCTAGTACTATAGTTTTCCAGCAAGCAATGGGCCCTGTACATACAAATCAATAAGGTATAAAATATTCCATATTTCCTCGTTTAGTTTTCCAGCAAGCAATGATGTCGTAAAAATCCACTGTGGCCTCATTCCAGACACATGGTGTTGTAAAGAGAACCTTGTGTTTATATATACAGGGTGACCGGCCTTTGGATATTTTAAACGATTTCATGTGGACGCTTGTCATTTAATCTTGTAGAAAGGGATAAACACATATACATATGGGATATGTCACAAAAGATCTAACCAGGTCGTAATGACAAAGGGTGTTTATTAAAACCGATGGCCCTACTTATACCAATAGGGAAGGACTTTTTCCCTAGTTCTAGTTCAACCAGAGGTACAAAGAGAGAATGCCTCATATTTTGTGCTTTCTTTAAACAGGCCACTCTCATTTCGCCTGTCGGACAGATCTAGGTCTGTCAGACCACCGCGCCGGAAAGTGGTTGGCGGGAAAAGCTTCCGATCGTTTTCCATTGGTCAGCAAATTTGTCTATTTGGAAGCAAAACTTCACGCTACACCCTGTATATCTGGTAACTTAAGAAGGGAACACTCCTTCATTTTCACGCAAGAATATAAAATATGATACTCGTACGTGCTGTTCTGGGTATTGTTTTATCCGCGAAACATTTTGGCGAATATAGAGGATCGGATGAAAGTCGGAGCCTTCATATGTCAATTGTGCTATCATGCACTTATTCAAGTAGTTACTTCTTCGTACATGTACATTTTTTTTAAGGGGTTTGACAGAGGGAACTGTAACAATGACCGTCACAAAGTCGTACAAAGCTAACACAAAACGACAAAACAAGAACACATTCTCTGAAAATAACATTTCCCACTGAAAGAAAAACTTGTGAATTTTTCATTCTTTCTGCAACTTTCTAGTCATGCCAGCATCCAGACATAACAGAACCTTAGACCTATATCCTCCAACTTCCATACTCTTTATTAGAGTAGTCTGCAGTCTGCTACTTACTATTCTTTCTGAAGTTTTCAAACCAATTCCTGATGCAGAATGGCATGTATCTACTTATGTAGGAATCACCAATTTATCATCATCATCTGCAGTCTCTCTGTACAAGAAAAATAAATTGAATTGAAAATCTCCTAAAGGAACTGCCTTTTGCTTTGTCGTTGTATCCTAAATGTTCCTCTGTCTCTAGAGGTTTCCTTGAGTTCTTGGTAGAGACTCATTTGCAACTTGGATGTCACGGAAGTATTAGCTTTCTCTAGGCTTGACCCTGGCTTGCCAAATATTTTTCCTCCTAAGATGGATTTAGGTACTTGCTGCAGAGTGAAGGGATGCATCAGATGCAGGGTACTAGGAGGGTATACACACGAATAAGGCATAAAATATTCTACAAACACCCATTTCTCTTATAAGATGCTCCAGCCTGAAATTTCCCTGACTTATTTTTTTTTTCTTTTTTTTTAATTTAAGCAAGGGTCTATTTATTGTAATTTATTTTTGAAAATATTGTACCAAATACATGAGACCTTGCTTAGACTGCGGGAGTAAAGGGACTTTTCAGTCTCATTCTGGCAGTATAAGCAGGGTATATTCTATTCTATTCTATTCTACATTTCCTGGTATCTATAGTTTTCCAGCAAGCAATGGGCTCTGTACATACAAATCAATAAGGTATAAAATATTCCATATTTCCTCGTTTAGTTTTCCAGCAAGCAATGATGTCGTAAAAATCCACTGTGGCCTCATTCCAGACACATGGTGTTGTAAAGAGAACCTAGTGTTTATATATACAGGGTGACCGGCCTTTGGATATTTTAAACGATTTCATGTGGATGCTTGTCATTTAATCTTGTAGAAAGGGATAAACACATATACACATGGGATATGTCACAAAAGATCTAACCAGGTCGTAGTGACAAAGGGTGTTTATTAAAGCCGATGGCCCTACTTATACCAATCAATAGGGAAAGACTTTTTCCCCAGTTCTAGTTCAACCAGAGGTACAAAGAGAGAATGCCTCATATTTTGTGCTTCCTCCAAACAGGCCACTCTCATTTCGCCTGTCGGACAGATCTAGGTCTGTCAGACCGCCGCGCCGGAACGTGATTGGCGGGAAAAGCTTCCGACTTCAAGTTCGTTTTCCATTGGTCAGCAAATTTGTCTATTTGGAACTAACCTACGAAGCTGTTTTAGAATTATCATGGTACAAGAAACAAACAAGTCATCCAATGAGTCAAACAAAATACATAGTCGAGTCGTTCTAACCTACGAAGCTGTTTTAGAATTATCATGGTACAAGAAACAAACAAGTCATCCAATGAGTCAAACAAAATACATAGTCGAGTCGTTGAGATGCCCTCTTTCACAGTCTGGTGGTCAAACCAACCAGAGGATTAAGATTAAACTTTTAAAAACAGAATTCTTTAGTCAGAATATAAAAAGCTATCAAAAGATTTGAAATAATTATCCAGCAAATGCTTCATATTTCATATCCTATAGTTGAGTAGGTGTGCCTGTGAAAAACGATATTGCACTCTACTGTTATGGGTAATGTCATTGATATTGATGGATCATGATAGTATTTTGATATTTTCATGAGAACAATGATGATACAGGTCCTCATGATGAAACACATATCGATTAGATTCTGTAAACCACTGAATCTATCCTCAAAAAGAGAGACAAATGCTGGAGTCAACAAACACACCTACCTAATTTCTCCAAAAAGCTTTGAAACGGGAAAGTTTTTTTGATAACCACAGTTCCGTTAACTAATTCTCAAATGTGATTATCACACTTCCGTCACGGGAACACACGGACTCGAAATCATCATGGGAATTCAATGCAACTGTCCCAAATAAAATATTAAACTTTAATCCGGAATAATATGAATTATTCCAGATATACCGCATTATTCCTAGTTTTTTCAATGGGAGTAGTAAAAGTTTTCCGAATACACAAAACTCATGCATGCATAAATCACGTAGAACAATACATGCTGCAGACT